>NC_141824.1:3410630-3483130 GCF_982586985.1 Callionymus lyra
TTCATTCATGACTGTTCCCAAGCTGTTGAAAATAGCTCAGGGCTTCATTTCTCCCGCATTTTTTCCCGGGGTAAATGGGTTGCCATCTGCCTCCGAGACACTGGCTGTGAAGTAGACAAACAACCTTTCCACCGCATACGCAATCATTCAATCAATAGATAGGAACTCCATGATGGGATTTAACTGAAATTTACTGATAAAATCTCCTCAGGCATAACTATATAAGACGCACTAAGCTCATTAACAATAGTTTTAATTGATTTAAATATATATTTGTTCCCCTTTAGGTGAAAATTTAACATTCTTTACACGTGAAAATAACAATTTTAGCTGAAATAATGAAGCTATATCCAGAACTAACTGTATGATAGGGCCTGAGGTTATTAGAGCACAAGGAACCTCAAAACAACATTACATTGTCATGATCCCCTTCCTTTTGTTTTCATCACTTCCTGTTGCCTTCTCCTGCCCTGTATTTCTGTGTTGACGATGTAGCTACAATATCTGTCCCCCCTACAATATCTGTCCCCCCTACAATATCTGTCCCCCCTACAATATCTGTCCCCCCTACAATATCTGTCCCTCCTACAATATCTGTCCCCCCTACAATAACATCCCCCCTACAATATCTGTCCCCCCTACAATATCGTCCCCCCTACAATATCGGTCCCCCCTAAAATATCTGTCCCCCCTACAATATCTGTCCCCCCTACAATAACATCCCCCCTACAATATCTGTCCCCCCTACAATATCGGTCCCCCCTACAATATCGTCCCCCCTACAATATCGGTCCCCCCTACAATATCGTCCCCCCTACAATAACATCCCCCCTACAATATCGGTCCCCCCTAAAATATCGGTCCCTCCTACAATATCTGTCCCCCCTACAATAACATCCCCCCTACAATATCGGTCCCCCCTACAATATCGGTCCCCCCTACAATATCGTCCCCCCTACAATATCGGTCCCCCCTACAATATCGTCCCCCCTACAATATCGTCCCCCCTACAATATCTGTCCCTCCTACAATATCATCCCCCCTACAATATCGGTCCCCCCTACAATATCGTCCCCCCTACAATATCTGTCCCCCCTACAATAACATCCCCCCTACAATATCGTCCCCCCTACAATATCGTCCCCCCTACAATATCGGTCCCCCCTACAATATCGGTCCCCCCTACAATATCTGTCCCCCCTACAATATCTGTCCCCCCTACAATAACATCCCCCCTACAATATCGTCCCCCCTACAATATCGTCCCCCCTACAATATCTGTCCCCCCTACAATATCTGTCCCCCCTACAATAACATCCCCCCTACAATATCGTCCCCCCTACAATATCGTCCCCCCTACAATATCGGTCCCCCCTACAATATCGTCCCCCCTACAATATCGTCCCCCACTTCCTACATGATGACGTCACTCGCTGCATATGCGAACGTCTCTTAAAAATATTTTAATGGGTTAAAGAAACGTCAACAGAACGTTTACATGATACTTTTTACCACATAAAACATTTATATTGACAAGAAGACGATCTTCGTCAACATAATCACTTTCTTTCATTTCCTGGTCTGACAATCATGTGACTTTGACACCAACAGGAAGTGTCTGCGCTACATGTGACGAAGCTGCTGATTGGCACAAAAAAATGGTAGCAAAAAACACAATTATGGAGGACAAGAAAATAAGCAAAAACAATGAGAAATCAAATTAGAAGTCACTTTACCAGCAGTTTGGAGGGTATGACACTGCGGACTGGAACCAAGACACTTCAGGAGTTGCTGCTTGTGTTCATTGAAAGGATATGACACTGCGGACTGGAACCAAGAAGCTTCAGGAGATGTTGCATGTGTTCATTGATGGATATGACACTTTGGACTGGAACCAATAAGTTTCAGGAGTTAGAGCTGTTGTTTATTGAAGACAATGACACTGCTGACTGGAACCAAGAAGCTTTCGGAGTTGCAACTGGTGTTCATGGAAGGATATGACATTGTGGACTGGAACTAAGAAGCTTCAGGAGTTAGAGCTGTTGTTCATTCAATACAATGACACTGCGGACTGGAATAAATAAGCTTAAAGAGTTGCTGTTGGTGTCCATTGAAGGATATGACACTGCGGACTGGAACCAAGACACTTCAGGAGTTGCAACTGGTGTTCATTGAAGGATATGACACTGTGGACTGGAACCAATAAGCTTCAGGAGTCACAGCTAGTGTTCATTACTTATTGGTTCCAACCATGTGTTATTATCCACCAGGAGAAAAAAACAAGAGAGAAAAGGCACGTAAGACAGACGACAAAATGAAAGCCTATCAAAACATGACAAACATAAGAACACTAATCCAACACTAACATACAGTGACAGCAAGAACAGTTGTTTGGATTTGTGTTATTTCTTCGTGAATTTGTTTCACATAACGATTACTTTGGCAAAGCTCATCTCGTGTAGACGTCAACTTGGAAAAATGTTAATTTAACCGAATTGAACTGTTCAATTTAATGGAGCTCTCTTGCCGCTATTCAACGATCCTGCTTTGACATATTAATATCTCCGAGGTTTAGTCACATCAGGCATCAGGAGGAGGCAAAATTACACGCTCAACAAAGATTTGAGTCAAGATGGAAAACCTGCCTCGTTTATGTGAGAATTCAAAGAATGTTTTTTTTGTTTTATTTTTGTACCTGGCTTCACGCAAAATCTGAACATCTCTCCCTGGTGTCTGATAGTATTCTGCAAGAAGTAGAATGTAAACAAAACAATCCATACGGGTTTGTAAAAATTCTCTCACCAGCCTATGGACGAGGCGAGGAGGAATGTATCGACTGTGTGGCAAGTATGAAGGGATGGTAAGCACCTTTAATAATTCATGGATGCTCACTCCATTAACTATGCCACAGCATCGGCCTGAGGGCCACTTCAGAGTGGGATGGAGCAGAGGTTAGTTCAGTCCCTGACGAGAGACGTAGTCTGATCTTCTACCATCTCCCAAAATTGGTCTGTAGTAATATATATATATTATAAAGCAATTAAGAATTTTCCTAAAAAATAAGTTGTAATGAAAAAAAACCCCAACGATTTGCACAAGCAAAGTAAAAAAAACAAACACAAAAAAATGGTAGCAAAAAACACAATTATGGAGGACAAGAAAATAAGCAAAAACAATGAGAAATCAAATTAGAAGTCGCTTTACCAGCAGTTTGGAGGGTATGACACTGCGGACTGGAACCAAGAAGCTTCAGGAGTTGCTGCTTGTGTACATTTAAAGAATATGACACTTCAGAGTGGGATGGAGCAGAGGTTAGTTCAGTCCCTGACGAGAGACGTAGTCTGATCTTCTACCATCTCCCAAAATTGGTCTGTAGTAATTTTATATATATTATAAAGCAATTAAGAATTTTCCTAAAAAATAAGTTGTAATGAAAAAAAAACCCAACGATTTGCACAAGCAAAGTAAAAAAAACAAACACAAAAAAAGGGTAGCAAAAAACACAATTATGGAGGACAAGAAAATAAGCAAAAACAATGAGAAATCAAATTAGAAGTCACTTTACCAGCAGTTTGGAGGGTATGACACTGCGGACTGGAACCAAGACAGTTCAGGAGTTGCTGCTTGTGTTCATTGAAAGGATATGACACTGCGGACTGGAACCAAGAAGCTTCAGGAGTTGCTGCTTGTGTACATTGAAAGGATATGACACTGCGGACTGGAACCAAGAAGCTTCAGGAGTTGCTGCTTGTGTTCATTGAAAGGATATGACACTGCGGACTGGAACCAAGAAGCTTCAGGAGTTGCTGCTTGTGTACATTGAAAGGATATGACACTGCGGACTGGAACCAAGAAGCTTCAGGAGTTGCTGCTTGTGTACATTGAAAGGATATGACACTGCGGACTGGAACCAAGAAGCTTCAGGAGTTGCTGCTTGTGTTCATTGAAAGGATATGACACTGCGGACTGGAACCAAGAAGCTTCAGGAGTTGCTGCTTGTGTACATTTAAAGAATATGACACTTCAGAGTGGGATGGAGCAGAGGTTAGTTCAGTCCCTGACGAGAGACGTAGTCTGATCTTCTACCAACTCCCAAAATTGGTCTGTAGTAATATATATATATTATAAAGCAATTAAGAATTTTCCTAAAAAATAAGTTGTAATGAAAAAAAAACCCAACGATTTGCACAAGCAAAGTAAAAAAAACAAACACAAAAAAATGGTAGCAAAAAACACAATTATGGAGGACAAGAAAATAAGCAAAAACAATGAGAAATCAAATTAGAAGTCACTTTACCAGCAGTTTGGAGGGTATGACACTGCGGACTGGAACCAAGACAGTTCAGGAGTTGCTGCTTGTGTTCATTGAAAGGATATGACACTGCGGACTGGAACCAAGAAGCTTCAGGAGTTGCTGCTTGTGTACATTTAAAGAATATGACACTTCAGAGTGGGATCGAGCAGAGGTTAGTTCAGTCCCTGACGAGAGACGTAGTCTGATCTTCTACCATCTCCCAAAATTGGTCTGTAGTAATATATATATATTATAAAGCAATTAAGAATTTTCCTAAAAAATAAGTTGTAATGAAAAAAAAACCCAACGATTTGCACAAGCAAAGTAAAAAAAACAAACACAAAAAAATGGTAGCAAAAAACACAATTATGGAGGACAAGAAAATAAGCAAAAACAATGAGAAATCAAATTAGAAGTCACTTTACCAGCAGTTTGGAGGGTATGACACTGCGGACTGGAACCAAGAAGCTTCAGGAGTTGCTGCTTGTGTACATTAAAGAATATGACACTTCAGAGTGGGATGGAGCAGAGGTTAGTTCAGTCCCTGACGAGCGACGTAGTCTGATCTTCTACCATCTCCCAAAATTGGTCTGTAGTAATATATATATATTATAAAGCAATTAAGAATTTTCCTAAAAAATAAGTTGTAATGAAAAAAAAACCCAACGATTTGCACAAGCAAAGTAAAAAAAACAAACACAAAAAAATGGTAGCAAAAAACACAATTATGGAGGACAAGAAAATAAGCAAAAACAATGAGAAATCAAATTAGAAGTCACTTTACCAGCAGTTTGGAGGGTATGACACTGCGGACTGGAACCAAGAAGCTTCAGGAGTTGCTGCTTGTGTACATTGAAAGGATATGACACTGCGGACTGGAACCAAGAAGCTTCAGGAGTTGCTGCTTGTGTTCATTGAAAGGATATGACACTGCGGACTGGAACCAAGACAGTTCAGGAGTTGCTGCTTGTGTTCATTGAAAGGATATGACACTGCGGACTGGAACCAAGAAGCTTCAGGAGTTGCTGCTTGTGTACATTTAAAGAATATGACACTTCAGAGTGGGATCGAGCAGAGGTTAGTTCAGTCCCTGACGAGAGACGTAGTCTGATCTTCTACCAACTCCCAAAATTGGTCTGTAGTAATATATATATATTATAAAGCAATTAAGAATTTTCCTAAAAAAAAAGGTTGTAATGAAAAAAAAACCCAACGATTTGCACAAGCAAACTAAAAAAAACAAACACAAAAAAATGGTAGCAAAAAACACAATTATGGAGGACAAGAAAATAAGCAAAAACAATGAGAAATCAAATTAGTAGATACTTTACCAGCAGTTTGGAGGGTATGACACTGCGGACTGGAACCAAGACAGTTCAGGAGTTGCTGCTTGTGTTCATTGAAAGGATATGACACTGCGGACTGGAACCAAGACAGTTCAGGAGTTGCTGCTTGTGTTCATTGAAAGGATATGACACTGCGGACTGGAACCAAGACAGTTCAGGAGTTGCTGCTTGTGTTCATTGAAAGGATATGACACTGCGGACTGGAACCAAGACAGTTCAGGAGTTGCTGCTTGTGTTCATTGAAAGGATATGACACTGCGGACTGGAACCAAGACAGTTCAGGAGTTGCTGCTTGTGTTCATTGAAAGGATATGACACTGCGGACTGGAACCAAGACAGTTCAGGAGTTGCTGCTTGTGTTCATTGAAAGGATATGACACTGCGGACTGGAACCAAGAAGCTTCAGGAGTTGCTGCTTGTGTACATTTAAAGAATATGACACTTCAGAGTGGGATGGAGCAGAGGTTAGTTCAGTCCCTGACGAGAGACGTAGTCTGATCTTCTACCAACTCCCAAAATTGGTCTGTAGTAATATATATATATTATAAAGCAATTAAGAATTTTCCTAAAAATAAGTTGTAATGAAAAAAAAACCCAACGATTAAGTTTTTTATATTTTTTATTATCATTTATATTCATTATATTTTTTGTTATTAGTTTTAATGTAATTTAATTGTACTGTATTTCGTAATATAATGTTGGTTTAATATTTTTTCACGATGTAGGAAAAATTAATCAAATCATCAATCAATATTATTAACTAATATTGCATTAGATAACCGAAGATACAAAGTGCTACGTGGTGGTTAATGTCGTCTGAGAAGAACTTTCATAAATTGCACAAGTTCATATCTTGATAAAATACTAAAATAAAAACATATACATCACAATATTTTTTAACTTCCCTGCTTGAGACCTTGGCTCCTGCGAGATTGATTATCTGTGATCTTTCTAAAAGAAACAGTGTCTTTGTATTAGCAATTACATGTAAGAGGGCTGGTATTTAAAACTCTGACCACATATTCGTTTATAAAGCAGTTATATTTTTAAAAAGGTGATGTTAAGGAAATAATCTTAGCATTAGGGTAACAATGAAATGTCTTTTTTTTTTTAATTGATATTTAAAATTAATAGTTTGGTGAGTAATATTGATGGGTATTTTCGGACATAGCTTCACACAACAAATTATTATTTATAGTAAATATATATATTTTTTACAAACATCTGTTATAATCTGTAATATGATGATAATCAGATGATAGACTGATTGACAGGTAAATAAAGTGTATAAAATCTCCTGCTGCTTTCAAACCTCTTTATGTTCTTCTTCTTATTTTATTTTTATTTATTATTTTGTATTGTTTATGGAAAATTGCTGGCTGTTGGAAAAAACTATTTCCCGAAGGAGCCCCCCTGAGGGATCAATGAAGTTTTACCTTACCTTACCTTACCTTAAACCATGGAAGCTTTAGAATGACAAATGCAACTTCCATACATCTTTAAAATAATCTTGTTTTTTTTTCATTGAGTTCATGTATTGCGCCGAGATTCTTGGAACCAACTCTCCGATGACCTCACCGACAGCAGTGTTCAGCGTGAAGTTTATCGATAAACGCCTTGAGCTTCTACTGCAACAAATCATGAACTAACTTTACGGTCGAAGACAATAAAATCTGTCATTGAGCAAAAACCTGAATAAACTTCAGCAAATACAAAAAAAAAAAAAGCCTCGAGCGTCTGAGCTCGTTGAAGATTCCTGCCTGGTAGAAAAAAAACCCCCGAGACCTGTGACTTCTCCGGGCAGATGTTCGTGCCCCCCCATCACCCACGTCTGGACCGGCTCTCACGGAACGAGTCTTGTCTGGGGCTGACCTCCTCGAGTACTCTATTTCCAAATCCACTGGTCCAGATGATGGCTTTTGCTACTTCAATGGGCACAATCACAAGTATAGCAATCCAGAAGGTGGAAACAGCTTCACTAAAGGCAGCGGCGGCGGTAATGGCGAAGGCAGATGGGGTAAGTGAAGTAGCGAGGGATGAGGAGCGCCGGAGACGAATGCTGCAGTCGTCCGAGTAGACAAGTGAGGCAATTTCGCCAACAGCTCTCAATCTGATTTGTCGGCCGAGATTATTGGCCAGACTTTAAACCGCTGAGAAAGTTTCTCGCCGTCTCGAATAAATCTATATTTTTGTATTCTCTGAGAATATAGTGTAAATATTAATGAGACGTCCACAATCTACGGCCAGATTCTGACAGAGGACCTCGGTTTACGTCGAAAGATTAGCATACGGACTAGATTATCGGAAAGAAACGTCGAGGGAATGAACTGCATTATTAATAGTAATGTGTTTACCTCGTGTGTAACCTGCAGCTTCAGGTCCTCGGGTTCTGTATATAGTCTGGATAGAGTGTCTTGATTTCAAAACATGATTTGTTACCAGATGTTGATTTATGTTTATTGATAACTAACTTTTACAGTCAATAACACCCGAACTTGGCAAACTGTCAATTATTCATCACTAGTTAAACTCACAAAGGAATTTTTTTTAGTTTAAGAACGTTTGTCTTTCGTTTTGTTTTACTATTGATACTACAGTGATCTGCAGAGTATTAACAAGGTGAGTTGAGAAGTAATACTATGGTGACTCGCTAAGTTATACTACAGTGACTCGTGGAGTAAAGCTACGAAATTTAAGTAATACTACAAGATTTACTGAGTAATACTATTGTGACTTGGGGAGTAGTACCAGTGTGATTTATAGAATACTAGAGTGAGTTGAGAAGTAATACTACTGTGACTTGCGGAGTAGTACCTCAGTGATTTGCAGAATAATAATAAAGTGAGTTGCATATTAATACTACTGTGACTTGCAGAGTAGTACCTCAGTGATTTGCAGAATAATACTACAGTGAGTTGCATATTAATACTACTGTGACTTGCAGAGTAGTACCTCAGTGATTTGCAGAATAATAATAAAGTGAGTTGCATATTAATACTACTGTGACTTGCGGAGTAGTACCTCAGTGATTTGCAGAATAATAATAAAGTGAGTTGTGAAGTAATACTACTCTGACTTGCTGAATTATACTGCAAGAATTGCAGAGAAATACTATGGTGACTCACAGAGTCACTACAAGAATTACAGAGTAATACTACAGTGACTTGTGGAGTAGTACCTTAGTGGTTTGCAGAATAATACTACAGTGAGTTGATAAGTAATACTACTGTGACTCACATAGTAATATTACAACAATTGCTAAACACTACGGTGACTCACAGAGTAATACTATGCAGAGTCGTGGTCGACTACATATTTAATCGACATTTTAACAGATTTTGAAGTCTTTGTATAAAATAAAATTGGTTTCAAGTCAGTAAATTAAACCTGAATTAATATAAAAGAATAATTAAAATTCATGAAAATTATCGATTAACATTTTATAAAAACATTACAGTATAACCGACAGAGCCCCAGAAGAAAATGGCATAAAAAAAGTTGTGGCCACAACTTATTTTTAATAATAAGCCAAATGATTATCGATTAATAATTATTTAATTATTTTAGGGTCGTAAGAGGTTGCAGGTTCAATCCTAGCTCAAGACGAGTTTGTGGCGTTGTGTCCCTGAGCAAGAGACTTTACCCTGATTGCTCTTGATGGCAGATTGCAGCCTACTCCCATCAGTATGTGAATGGGGGAATGAGTGACTGTCAAAGCGCTTTGTGACCCTGGTCTAGAAAGGCGCTATATAAAGAGACATTATTATTATATTTTTAGGAATAACTAAACCTAAAAGAATGGGCTCTCGTGATTTTGAATGTCAGGTAATACCGAAGTATTTCCACAATGTGTGAGACTAAGAGAAATATATTAAATTGTAATTGTTTTAGAAATCTGAATATTTAGACAAAACTATGACAGACCATAATCTCGTTGAGGAGATATCATGTTACTGGTAATTCTGTTGTGAAATAAAATAGACGGCAAGAACAAAACCCACAAGTGTTTTGACAAGTCGACTCAGCGTCGCCTCTTTTTGAAGCTTCAGAATATGGTCACGTTATTATCTATATTAATGTATTTTGTCTTCACGTCATACCTTTCCTGGATGTATCGTGCCTAACATAATACCTTCGTTAATGCTGAACTTATTGTACTTTTATTGTTGCTCATACCAAAATATAAAAAGAGTAAGATTTAAAATAATAATCACGTTAAAAAGGAAATACAGAGTCAAAGAATTGATAAATTAAAGGATTTAAATCATTTTGTGGCCTCGACTTATTAATAATTAGCCTTGACTTGGTGACATTTTTCACCATGTCATCATGTCTGGGCTCGTATTTACCAGATTTCTTACATTAAATTAAATAAAAGAATAATCGTAGTATATTCAGCTTGATTTTATTTTATTTTTAGCACTTTTCTTTGAGTTTATTTAGTTTTCCCAGTACATTTATACATAAGTTTTGCTCCTCTTACTCAGGTCACTGTATAAAATGAAATAGCTCAACCCTGATACAAACCATTAGAATTTTGTGCACTTCCATCAACACCGGTGTCGACAGAAATGATGGTTAAAGGTAATATTTTCACCTGATACTTGTACCTTCAGTCGGTCGATGCTCTTCAGCTCTGATTGCGTCTGAGTTGCATCAGTTCCGGGTCATAGTTTCCCACAAATTGTTGCGCTAAAGTGTCTTTGCCACCGGCGGAGAGCACATGGAAAATGGGTTCAATGAATCAAACAAAGATGTCCGAGACTCACTGTGGAAAAACAGACCTTTGGGGTCAAAATTCAAATAACGAGAACCCCGTGTTCGAGGCTTATGTCGTTACCTGAGGCTATTATTTTACAGGTGAGGAGATGATCAGGATCCACAGGATCACAAGGAAAATATAGACTGAGATTAGGAGTCAAATCGTTGAGTTGATTAGTAATTTAATTATATGACAATTACATTGTTTTAACCATAAAAGAAGCAAAACTAAGAACAATTTCCGAAAAACCTTTCTTATTTTATAGGTTTTAAATATTTCACTGATATTCCACCAAGTATTTGCACCATTTTTATTTGAGTCTTATTTTGATTATTTTGAAATGATTATTATTATAATTACAATGTTTCAAAATTATTATGAAAAATTTGCTGTTGATAATTTGGGGAAAAAAAATGTCAAAAAAGTTCTACCTACTTTCTGCCCCCCTTTTTTTGGCCACTTACAATAAATAAAAAAACTGTTGAATAACATTTCGTCCAATTTTTACGTGCAGTTTGTGAGTTAACAAGAAAAATGAATAGACAAATAATTGTCGATCAATAGATCGATAGATTCATCAGCACAGCCACACAGAGTGTTGCTATTCGACGGCACCTTTTGGTACCTTTCAAATATCGATAATACCTCGGATGTGTTTCCCGGCGACTTGTTGGAGGCACTCGGTGAAATATTCCCAACAGCGCCGGCAACAAAAACTTGTCTTGCATCTTAGCACGAGTGCAGCATCTCCACAGAGGACGATTTTGGGATTCCGTTTTAAAACCACTCTTGCAATTCATTTGTGGCAGAAAATCAATGCAGTTGAAATAGTACTTGTTAAATAAGATACTAGAAAATAAAAAGTGAATCTACGTTGGCACTTTTCAAAGTGTGAGTGATACAGTGATGAAATATTATTTTCACTGGGTTGCATCTTAACCCTTTAAACTCACAGGAGATTCAAAATATTTTTTTCTTTAATATCCATGACTTTAAATGTTTAAGTATCTGGTTGATGGCAAAAATTGAAAAGACAAGCAAGGTCAACGGTGTAGATGTTAAATCTTTAACGTAACTTTAGCTCATGATTCGATGCAGGATATTTTGATGCACTTGCATCATTTAAACTGGTTTGTTTGATTGTTCCACTTCATTCTGGTTGAATTAATAGAACTGAAATTCTAAATATTTACAAACATCAGCTTTTAGAAGCGGCTTGAGTCGACTGTATCCTCTCGTTCCCAGTCATCGCCAGGGTTTCCTGGGATCTCGTTGTTACTTTACTTTGTGGAGGACATAATGACTGCTGCCATCTAGCAGCCGGAGGTTTGATTGCGACACAAAAGTGAACAAATACTTAAAGGTCAACTAGTATCAACTCTCCTGTCATGTAGTAAATGTTCTTCTCTTCAAGACGCAGTAACTTTTCATCATGACCATGTTTTACACTTTATTACTTTATAAAGTTGCTCTGAAATCTGGACGAACGAGAGGTTACGAGAGTCCATTATGATGTAATAATGGCTTCACCCCTCCTCGAGCGAATCATGCTTTGTTTATACAACGAGTCCATTGGATGTGGAGACTTCCGGGATTGATGGCGCGCGGTAACAAACCTCCGTGCTTGACCAATCACAGCAGAGTGGGTGTGGTTATGGTCAACAAGATTTCATCTCCAGAAAAACAAGTGTTTTCAGTGGGCGGAGCTTAAGATCATTTTCTAATGTCAATATTTCAATGAAAAGTTAGTTTTGTACAAACACACACTGATGATACAATAGAGTCACACATCACAACAACACACACACACTGATGATACAATAGAGTCACACATCACAACAACACACAAACACTGATGATACAATAGAGTCACACATCATAACAACACACACACACTGATGATACAATAGAGTCACACATCACAACAACACACACACTGATGACACAATAGAGTCACACATCACAACAACACACACACTGATGACACAATAGAGTCACACATCACAACAACACACACACTGATGATACAATAGAGTCACACATCATAACAACACACACACACTGATGATACAATAGAGTCACACATCACAACAACACACACACTGATGACACAATAGAGTCACACATCACAACAACACACACTGATGATACAATAGAATCACACATCACAACAACAAACACACACTCATGCACACTTTAGTTGCCTTTTAATTATTCATAGAAAAATGAAAAGTTGACATAAATAAATTAAAAAAGATGATTAAAAAACATACACAATATGCATTTAAAAGTAACAACAACAACAAAAGACACACAGTGATCCATAATTTGTGAGCTTCTGGGGTAAAATGCGATTCCAAGGATGAACATGTTGTTATTTTTTTAAGAAAACACAATTCAGCGAACTATGAATAATTAAGTGTGGCCATGATTGCGTTGATTTAAAGAATACATTTATACATATAAATATTTATGAACAAAACATATGTGCATGTATGGCACAGCAGTGGAGATACACACTCCAGTACATCCACATGTGCCCAGAGGCAAAGCAAGAGGGAGAGAATCTGCATGTGAACTGATGCTGCAGTATTTCCAGGTCTGTCTGCTACAATACCTTAGTTGCTCTTTTCCATATGTATTTATGGAAATGATGCAGCGCTGCTTAGAAACACACGTGTATGTTTGTGTAGAATTGAAAGAATTGAAAATGATTTTCAATTTCTGTCCGAAGTATAAATGCAACACTAGTCGTTAAAACATATTTATTCATAAATATACTGTATATTCTATACACTATAAAGTCATATATTTATACTACAGTGACATGTGGAGTAATACTATTTTGACTCGCTAAGTAATACTACAGTGACTCCTGGAGTAAAACTACTATTGCGGAGTATTAATACTGTAGCTTGCGTAGTAATAGTTCTGTAACTCGCAGAGTAATACTACAGTGAGTTGTGAAGCAATACAACTGTTACTTGCTGAGTAATACTACAAGAATTGCAGAGAAATACTGGTGAGTCAGAGTAACACTACAAGAATTGCTGAGTAATACTACAAGAATTGCGGAGTAATACTTTGGTGACTCACAGAGTTATACTACAAGAATTGCAGAGAAATACTGGTGAGTCAGAGTAACACTACAAGAATTGCGGAGTAATACTACAAGAATTGCGGAGAAATACTTTGGTGACTCACAGAGTTATACTACAAGAATTGCAGAGTAGTACTACAAGTATTACTGAGCGATATTACCGTGGCTTGCAGAGTAATACCGCAGTGATTTGCGTAGTAATACTACATTGAATTGCGAAGCAATGCTGCAGTGACTCGCTGAGTAATACTACGGTGACTTGGGGAGTAAATCTAAAACAATTGCGGAGTAATACTACAAGAATCGTTGACTCGTGGAGTAATACTACAAGAATATCAGAGTAATACTACAAGAATTGCGGAGTAATACTACAAGACTTGCGGAGAAATACTGCGGTGAATCATGGAGTAATACTACAAGAATTGCGGAGAAATACTCCGGTGAATCATAGAGTAATACTACAAGACTTGCGGAGAAATACTCCGGTGAATCATAGAGTAATACTACAACAATTGCAGAGAAATGCTGCAGTGACTCGCTGAGTAATACTACGGTGAATCGGGGAGTAAATCTGAAACAATTGCGGAGTAATACTCCAGAATCATTAAATCGTGGAGTAATACTACGCTGAGTTCTGTTCCACCACATATTTAAACGACAGTTTGACGGGTTTGAGCTCTTTTTGTATCAAATAAAATTTGTTTTAGGTCAATAAATAAAACTGAATTGATATAAAACATGATGAATTGTTTTCAATTTGAGAAAATGTAATGATATTAAATTAAGTCAATTAAGTTCTGTCATTGATCTCTTAAGCTGGCTGTAGGTAATTATGATTTGGGTACTCAGTATTTGTGGTAACTCAGTATTTTTCTTTCATGGCGTTCATGTGAGTTCATGAAAAACACCAGAAACAAAAGGCACTGTTTTTATAAAACGGCCCACAAGTCCTTTTTTTTTTAAGTCCATCTCTGAGTTGCTGCACTCAGTCCTGACCGCCGGTCAAAACTGTGCTATTTCAACCAAGAGTGGGCAGACGTGTCGCCGGATAATCCGTCCAGAGCAGTGGTCACCTGTCCGTCCACAGGAAGTCACGTGACTGGGATAAATATAGGAAGTGTATGCAAGAACACACTTATTCTCGGAGATTTAACTGAAGTCGTCGGAGTTGGTTTTGCTATATTTAACCGTCTGTTCCGCGGGCGGCTGAAGAAAAGTAAGAAGGTACGAGTGATCTTAAAAAGATCGGTACGGTGGAGCTTATTAGCCGAGACATGGCGCCGCACTGGAAACAGGGGTTCGTCCTCATCGCTGCTCATTACACGCTGACAGGAAACTGACCCAGTCGGGGAGGAAGTGACATTTCACTGGCTGATCTTTCGGTGAAGACGTTAGCTCCTGTCAATCATTCTCACAGTTTCTCTGTCGCTGCACACACACTTCAGACTCAGATGTCGTGACGATCTAATCACACTTTCACTTCATGAACACTTTAAAGAGAAGAAAAGAAAGTAAATGTATTATGTACCTGTATGTACGTTTTGTTGTCAGTGTTTTAAAGTTCACTTTCTATGTGAACTAGTTCAAAGTGTGTTTATGAATTTTGAGATGAACTACTTCAGTTCAAACTGTTCGTATACATGAATAAATATACACTGTAACGTCATATTTATACTACGGTGACATGCGAAGTAATACACTGTGGACTCACTAAGTAATACTACAGTGACGAATGGAGCAAAACTGCTGTGACTTGCGGAGTAATACTATGGTGACTCACTGCGATATACTACTGTTACTAGCTGAGTTATACTACTGTAACTTGTGGAGTAAAACGCCATGAATTGCAGAGTAATACTGCCATGACTTTCGGAGAAATACTACAGTGAGTTTCAAAGCAAAATTACTGTGACTAGCTGAGTAATACTACAAGAATTTCAGAGAAATACTTTGGTGACTCACAGAGTAATAATACAAGAATTGCGGAGAAATACTACAATAATTACAGATTAATGCTACCGTGACTTGCGGAGTAATACCACAGTGATTTGCAGAGTAATACTACAGTGAGTTGCGAAGCAATACTAGTCTGACTTGCTGAGTAATACTACAAGAATTGCGGAGAAACACTGCAGTGACTCGCTGAGTAATACTACGGCGAGTCGGGAGTAAATCTGTGTTGGGAAAGTTCACTTTCTATGTGAACTAGTTCAAAGTTTGTTAATGAATATGTCATATTTATACTACGATGACATGCAGAGTAATACGTTGTTGACTCACTAAGTAATACTCAAGTGACTCATGGGGTAAAACTACAGATTCAATCGTAATTTTATCAAAAAACTCATTGTCAGTATCGTAAGAACGACGCCTAAATTGTATTTGTTGTGGTAGAATAAAGTATAGAAGAGAATGAATCCAATAAATATAAACAACATCAGATAACAAAATACAATTAAATAAGTAACTCGTACATAATGAAAAAACTAAAGTGCTGTTGGTCCGTAGATCTTACCTTTATCCCTAAAGAACCAGTTTTACATCAAGGCGGCATATTCGTCTCTTCACTCCACAAGTATTCAAAAAATACCCAAATTCAAATTTCAGTCATTTTCTACTCACTCCTCATGAGGATTAATGTTGGATTACTTTCAGAGTAATCTGATCTTTTTAGAGTTAAAGACAAAAATATTTGTTCATTTTAATGTAGCGACTGGAGCTCAGTCGTCTTCGTCTTCATCTTCGTACAAAAAGACTCTTAAAAACATCCAAACACCTTATATAATAACACTTAATATACATATATATATTGGGGTGAACTATTACTTTAAGACAGGGGTGTCAGACGCAAATACACAGAGGGCCAAAATAAAAAACGAGGACAAGGTTTCAGGCCAAACTCAAGATTTATTGAAAAATTGCAGCATGTTTTCTTTTCTTTTGAGATAAGTAATGTTAACCTTTTCCATGAAGACATTTTAGTTTTGCTTGAATCCAGAACAGGCATAAAAAAAATAGAAATTAAATGTAACCTTTGAAATGTAGGCCTAAATAATTTTCCAACGGTCCAACAATCCAACTGCCAAAAGCAACAATTTATTTCAATGAAAATTTTGTTTCGTTTGGCCATTTTCCGTGAGGGATGGAATAAATTTGAGTGAATATTAAGACGATCCAGGGAAAGTTTTTGTCCGTTTACGTTGAGGAGAATTTGACGTGAGCTCCGCTGTTGTTGGTTTGTGTCGATAATGTTAATGAATAAAAAAATGCAAAAACAGTGGCTCATCTCAGACGCTCACCGTTTAAAAAAAATCTTAATTTTGGTATAAATGATTAATCATTTTTATCTTATCTTTAATAAAATTGATGCTTTGAGACTCGAAAAGACGATATGTCATCGGCTTTAAAGAATAAAGTTGTGTATTTTGAATGTAACAACAACAACAATGGATTTTTAAGTCGTGTTAATACATATTCCACACAAAACATTTAAATTGTTTCGCTTATAACACGATAAAAAGTCAGATTGCAGTTCAGGACACGAGTTAAGAAGCAACCGATGGCTTTGTAGAATTCATGTGCGAGTGACGGGTGTATCCATAGCGACACAGTGTGTACCCCGACAATAGCTTCATGTTTCAGAAGAGCCAATTAAGATGGGAGGTGTGGGGGGGCCTCACTTATGGGAGGAGGGCCAATTACGCTGACAGTGCTGTGAGCTCTGTGTACAGAGAACCTGGCAGTGCCTTTGCATCAGGGGAGTAATTCAGGGTCAATGGTTTCCTACTTCTTGGACCTGTCGGGATGTGAAGCGCTGCCCTGCAGATCAAGAAGAGGCCCCTATGAATCATGGGAAAGTAGGAAGGAATAACCCTTTGAATATTCAAGGAGGCCCAGAAACATACAAGATTCTGGCAGAAGTATATATTTGAAAGTAATTAAGGAGATCATTTAATGTCATATTTATACTACGGTGACAGGCGGAGTAATACTATGTTGACTCACTAAGTAATACTACAGTGACGAATGGAGTAAAACTACTGTGACTTGCGGAGTAATACTATGGTGACTCATGGAAATATACAACTGTAACTCGCTGAGTTATACTACTGTAACTCGTGGATTAAAACTGCATTAATTGCAGAGTAATACTACAGTGATTTGCAAAGCAAATATTACCGTGACTAGCTGAGTAATACTACAAGAATTGCGGAGAAATACTACAATAATTATGGATCAATGCTACAGTGATTTGCAGAGTAAAAGATACTGGCAGAACTAAATATTTGAAAGTAATTTAGGAGAACGTCTACTATCTTTTCCTTTTCAGAACAGATGCACTTCATGACAAATTAATTTTTGAGAAGAACATGGATCGATACGAGTGGACAGAAGAGGAGTACTTGAGAAAAATAAATACTACAATATAACTACTGGACGAATGTGTGCGAGATCTTGCTGCAGTCAAGTAGGAGGAGATTTTACAAGTTTCCTGATCAGAACTATTTTAATGAAAAGTTTGGTTGGGATTGTATTGAACATTTTTCAAATACACTTTTATTTTGCGGAAAAAAAAAGAAAAGCAATAGAGAACCAGCAACACATTTGGGAATTTATGAAAAACATATCCACGCTCTGGATTCTGCTTCAGACTTCGTTTCAACTTTCTTTTAGAGACTATGAAACATTATATAAAGTGTGTTCAGTTCAAGGTCTGTTCGAATAAACCTGTCGTAGTTCTACGTTTATTTTCCTGGGGGTCGTTCTTTTTTGCTTTTTGATTCAGAGGAGGAATCACCAGCCGCCGGCGATTGGGCAATCAAGGAGCGATGCTGAGAGTCCCGATGGTCCATGAACGCATCGCGAGAAGATCGCGTCTGGAAACCTGTGCTGTATCTCAAATCACACACTTCTCTTAGTGCACTGGTTAGTATCATCAGGATAGTGTACCTACTAACTAGTAACTAATCCTCCACAGATAGTATGTCTCAAACATACTTCTCTTAGTATACTAGAAGTTAGTATCATCAGGATAGTGTACGTACTAGTAACTAATCCTCCACAGATAGTACGTCTCAAACATACTTATCTTAGTATACTAGAAGTTAGTATCATCAGGTTAGTGTACGTACTAACTAGTAACTAATCCTCCACAGATAGTATGTCTCAAACATACTTCTCTTAGTATACTAGAAGTTAGTATCATCAGGATAGTGTACGTACTAACTAGTAACTAATGCTCCACAGATAGTATGTCTCAAACATACTTCTCTTAGTATACTAGAAGTTAGTATCATCAGGATAGTGTACGTACTAACTAGTAACTAATCCTCCACAGATAGTATGTCTCAAACATACTTCTCTTAGTATACTAGAAGTTAGTATCATCAGGATAGTGTACGTACTAACTAGTAACTAATTCTCCACAGATAGTATGTCTCAAACATACTTCTCTTAGTATACTAGAAGTTAGTATCATCAGGATAGTGTACGTACTAACTAGTAACTAATGCTCCACAGATAGTATGTCTCAAACATACTTCTCTTAGTATACTAGAAGTTAGTATCATCAGGATAGTGTACGTACTAACTAGTAACTAATGCTCCACAGATAGTATGTCTCAAATCAAATTCTGCTGCTACACACTAACAGGAAATGACGCAACAGCTTCTTCTTCTACTACTATTTAAGGATGGTTTCAACCAGCTGTAGGAACACTAGCGACACCTGCTGGCAGCACGTTTTGCAAGTTTGGAAGAAGAAATAAGGAAAAAATATGAGATCCGAAATATTGGCGATATATTTACGCTGGTATCAGCACCGAAGCGTGTCATTCTCATACTGTTGGCTGAAAATACACCTGTAAGTATATGAATATATATACATATATATTTGACGTAACTTCCGTTTACAACGTCACTAAGATGGAGTCGTTTAGTGTAGAAAGTGTCCATCAATCCATACTCAGTTTTTGTGCGTTTTAGTGTCAATCTAGTGTGTATAGAGCACTACATTTACATACTAACAATTGAGACGCACTTATGCACTAAAAATACTAACTTTGAGAACGCAAGTATGTGATTTGAGACACAGCTCTGGTAACGTTTGTTCCCGGATCGTTCTATTGCTATTTGGATAATTATCTGACCACTTGGATTCTCCAGCGCTTTTTGTTACAGCCTTCTTAGTCTCTGATTTTTGTTTTTGTATTTTTAGATCGCTTGCAGTCTGGACTCCTCCTTTGTTCTCCTTCGTGTTTTTGGTTTTCCTGTTGGACGTTTTCGCTCCAGAATTTCGCCGCATCGACCTTTTCGGAAATATTTGTGTTTCAAAGACTGATTAAAGAACTTGCACTTTTAAAGACAATCTTTATTTTCCGCACTTGGATCCGCGTATCCTCGTCTACAACAAAACCTAAAGAAATGTTGATTAACTTTAGAAACAATTACCTTTGAAAAGTGTGAAAAACATTTTAGAAAGTATTCAAATATTTTGGAAGAGGAGTTACTGTACCTCCTTTTTTACTGTAACCATGGGTTTCAATAGAACTGTTGTTGGATACTTGACCTCTTCTGCTATATTCACTTCTCTCACTTATACAAGTATCTTCTGGGAAGAGGCTGTGGAGCATCTAGAGAAGGAAACAGACAAAGAAAAACTACAGCTGTCAGACTGATGGACTGATGTCCTGCTCTGATGAAAGATTACCCTTCATTTTCTTTAGCTTATCGTCTTATCTGGTTGGACAGGAGTCTTTCCCAGTTACCCAGGGCGACAGGCATGGGACAGCCTGAAGAGGTAACCTTTTGCAAGAAATAACAATGATACAAACATTACAAATTAGATTATCCTTTGCAGTTTTCATTTAAAATACATTTTCTTGGCATTTTACAAATATTCCAGGAGACGCCCGAGTACTTCAGCTTGTAGAAAATATATACATGTGATTTTATATCGTCCATGCTAGTTTCATGGCAACCATAATGTTTTTTTTAATTACTTTTTTAATCGAAAGACACAAACACAAAACAATTAAGAACAAACTACATCACAAATGAGTCCTGGACAAGAAAAGCAGGTCAAACTTCCCAAAAGATTTTTTCTTATGTTTTTGGAAAATGGGAAATAATGTCGGAAAACTAAAGTATGACATCCGACGGACCATGTGAACGCAAATAAATGTTACCCTAATGTGTAAAATGTTGTTTTTTGAATGCCCAAAAAAAAAAAGGGATAAATCGACCTATTTTTACCAAGACAAAAAAGGCCAAAAATGTATTTCTCTAAAAAATGGGAAATAATGTTTGAATACTAAAGTATGATATCGGATGGACCAAGTGAAAACAACAAAATGTTTCACACACAAAGCAAAACCAATTGTGAATTAAAGAAAACAAAATAATGCAAATACATTAACATAGAACAATATAAATACATCCTCTAATTAAAAAATGAAATAACAGAAAAGTAAATTGTTAAATAATAATGTGCATCAGAGACACAGTGATGTGATGATGAGATTATTAAAAACACATCAGATACATTATTCATCTTTGAGTGTGTCCAGAGATTCAAAATAAGAACTCAAATTTTTAAAACTTTTCTCATTGTATCCTTAATTATTTTCTAATTTGAAAAGAATTCCGGTGTCTATAAGCCACGGTGAACTGGGTGAAGGACTGGGTCGTTTCCAATGGTAATAATGGGCAGTTTGACCCTGACAGGTTGTCCCTGATTGATGTTCTGTTCATGATAATGTGAGAATAAAACAACTTGTTGAATCAAGGACAAACAAGAAGATTGAAAATTCCTCAAAATCAGAAAACAGTGAGAGAAAGAAAAAGAGTCTTTTGATCCAAAACTGAACGACAAATTTGCCAAAAACATCCACTTGTAAAATTGTTGAAAAACAGGTCATAGAAGCACTTCTACTCCATGGTTAGGATGTCTATTACAATTCTTTGTTCTTTGTTGGTTTAGTTTTACTGACGCCACACCCACATGTTTGCTCTGCTGTACACGACTGTCACTCAGAAGCAGGCGACTCAACGCGTTAATTCTCTTCAATCATTGTCACAACTCTGGTTACGAGCTAATTGGACAAACATTAGCATCGCAACAGCGACCACGGCGCTGAGAGTTTAAAGCCATCAGGGAAAAGTACAGTTTCCATTCTTTTCTGTGTGTGTGTGTGTGTGTGTGTGTGAGTGTGTGTTCCAGCAGGCTCTCTTCAATCTTGAAATGTGTCCGACTTCAAGCGACGGTGGCCAGCCGAGGTGACCATTAGCCTAAGGCTGTCTCTCTGATTTGTATTGTGTTGCATGAACTTTGCCCAAGAACAGGAAATTGGCTGGAAATGTCAGCCATTCCTTCATCTGTGTGTTGTGTAGAAAAACTTTTGACAATCGTGGTGTGGTATTACTGGCATGTCATGGACATCAGGGCTCACATCCACTGGCATTTCAATAAGCGACCACACTGTTACCCCCGGCAACTCCCACTTCTCACTTTTCTTGAGCTTTCTTTTTTCCTCTTTGATAGATCTGTCAATCATTCAACCAACACTAGGTTTGATGATTACCTGCCATGTATTCTTCTTGCAGGGCTATCACAAAAGAAAAACACATTCATTAAATGAAATAACCATCCATGCATCTATACGCTGAAAGTTACTGTTACATATAGAGAGACAACATTATTTATTCTTACAATTTATTGGTTGCCTTTTTTTTTTTTACTTGATTTGAAATACCTAGTTTTAAATATCCATCCTGGAAATCCAATATCATACTAACGTTGAGTTTATTTGCCTTCCAAAAAAAGGGGCCAAGTCAATAATCAGCCATTAAGGGGCAGAACCACAAATTGCATGTGATTTACTAAGGTTGTGCATATGACTCTAAGGCATGTGTCACAAACAATAAAACACACAAGGATGTGTTGTTACAGAGACACAAGCTCAAAACATTGTTTTAAATGGCATCGACTTGGATAATCAACAAAACAGTGTAAATGTACTTATATTTTAGTAATAACACACTAAAACAAGCTTTAATCTGCATAACGTTTTTCAAATTCTACATGACTCTGATAAAGTATCATTTAAATGAGTAGTGTTTGCAATATGATGTTGGTCATTCTTTGTAATGTTTGGTGCATAAGAATTTGAAATAGATGCTTTTCAATAATCCATTGTCACCATTTGTCAAACACTATTTTTGGAAATGCACAAAATGTAACACTGAAAAACGATCAAAACACGGAGACACTTCCGTCGCTCCAACACGACGTGACTTCCATCCCGGGTCTTATACTTCGCGTTGTGGAGAAAGATGAACAATCCAGAGTGTTTAACGGGTCGTTTATTCGCCGCTTCAAGTCAAACAAAATACAAGCTTTCAATTACGATCAACTGTATCCACGATCTCCCGGCAACTGTACAGATCAATAGCCTCCGGACGACTGGTCCCGATCTGTAGAAACTTTGCTATATTTAAGGCAAATTTCCTATCTGGGAGGTCGTCTCTTTCCGGCCAAATAGTTCTTTCAAGTTCCCTGTGTTAACCGCAGAGAGACATCCTAATTAGTTTTCTTGTAATCTAATCATTCAAATGTTTTCGGGTGGGGGTCATCCTCTCTTCCATCTTTTAGCCCCCCTTTGCCGGGTGTGTCTTGCTTGGTGCTTTGATCTACAATTTAAGGTGTGATTTGCAGATAAACAGATGTTTTAAATCACCGGTGTCGTATAATTCTGATCCGAGCTTGTCTTGAAACTGTGTGAATCAGTCTGGAGTGAAATGTTGATTGTGAATGTGTAGTCAAACGTTCTCGCTCTTAGATCAAGCGAGTAACTTATACTTTATATTTTGATTATCTTTTAGCATTAAATTTAAGTATGGCGTATACGTATATAATAATTTTAATCCAACAACTGCAATAGAGACTTTTTGGGGTGTGATGGAAACCATTACATGTTACAGGAAGGCATAAACCTAGTCACATGACTAATTTACTGATGGTGACATTAGTAGCGATGTGTTTATGAAGCTTCTTGACTTGTTCTTCTTCATTTCAGAGACATCTAGATGATGATCTCTACTCTGAAATGTATGGTTTTGAACTTGTTCTAATTAAACGTACTGGCAGGTTTGAACTGAAGGCATAACAAACTAAGCAAGGGGGGACACTACTTCATGAAGCTGGACTTTACTATTTTACTCTTTACTCGAACAAAGAACAGAAATCAGATCTGGTTTAAAGTCACATATTTTACTTGTATACAAGTGAGAAAAATACAGAGTTTACGTGCCTGTCTGAATTATTCCTGAAGAGCAGCGCTATTAATTTGCTGTTATGTATATATGATACTAATCACATAAAAGTTTAACAATAGCCAGACAGAGCATGTTGAGTTTATATTGACAAGAATCTGGTGATACAATACATATCATGATATAGTTATAGTTAGAAGATGTGTTGCTATATGTCATGATACTGTAGACAGGACGATATATTGATACTTTTAAAGAATGTGTTGAAGGAAAACTATAATAGAATAATAAACACAAGAAACATCTTAAGACATTCTTATTTGTGAAGGCTTTTCCCTGACTAACTGGGACTCCTGTGTTTGTCTTATGTGTCTTAATCTTTTAAAGTATATATTTTAACTGTGTATTGTTTTGATTGTTAAAGCGCTTTGTGACCCTGGTCTAGAAAGGAGCTCTAGAAATAACCATTACTTACTTACTTACCTGTATCTTCGGTGCAGTTTCACATGCTGCTTATGATCTTAAGGTTTCCGCCAAACACAAACTTGAATGACTTTTCTGCTGTTCAGGCCAACAATCCTGTCAGGCGTTCACTCCTGATTTGAAGCTGAAATTAAGTTACCCAGAGACAGACTTCTGTACTAGCGATGCTGATTTCCTATGCAAGCAGAAATTAAAAATACAGTCAGTGAAAGAATCACTTTACGTGAAGAAGGTTGATACGATAAACATACTTTATATCTTGTCCATCAATCACGAAAGACAAGTGTATTCTGTAACTTTATCAGCATCACAGGTCATCATAATAAATACTGATTTAATGATAAAGTTTGTCTTGTTTTCAAGGATGTTAGAGGCTCTTGTCTGAAACAACCCGTGTCAAAATCATAATTGTCAAGAAATGTATGAAAACCACTACTTTACTGAAACTACTTTTCCATCCAGGCCAGTAAAAAATACAGTTTGAGCAGTTTTGTCACAAAATACTTACAAATATGTTTGACTTTCAGGTCAACAGGATGACATTTTTTATTTTTTTTTAATCCAACTATAATGAGAAGTTATTAATAACAGTATTTTATATTAAGAAAATTAATCATTGTGTTCACTTTAAAGAAGAAGCAAAAAAAAAAGAAAAGAAAACGCCGCAGTTTTATGTTGATAAAATAAAAAGTTTAATTTTCTGGCGAGCCTTCAAGCTCGTATCTGATGACCCTGATGTCACTGTCTCCGAAATTAGCTTCAGGGAATTAATTGTGCATTCATTAATGAAGCGTCTTATCGCCGCGGCCGTATCGAGATTAACGAGTTGTAATAACAAAGCAAAATCTACAGTGACACTAACTTGAAGGATATTTAATCAGGCACGAATCTCCTCTGTTCTGGAAAATTCATAATTGGGCGGCAGATTGTGTGACTGTACCTCGTGGAGCAGGTTTTTCATAAACGCTATTGTGCTGCTAATTATGTTTCTTATATATATTATTATGTTAACCATTGATCTGTATCACCTTCAATTACCCACGGAATGTCAAAGAAAATTGGAACAAACCTCTTGCTTAAAATTTTTTGCAGCAAACGAAGGAGACCACATAGTTATAGTTATAGTTGAGTTATAGTTATAGTTATAACCTTAAAGTCCATTCATTGATTGGTTTATTGGAATAGTTCTTATAAGCAAGACTTGATCTTAAACTTGAATATCAGGTTCGTTTTATACAGTTAGGTAGTTAAGCTAGTATGAGCTTGTTTTTGTTGGTAAAATGATCTATAAAAATACTTAAATATCAATGGATACACTATAAATAATCAGTGGTTCTATTAAAATATATAAACTTGAGGAAGGAATGAAACAGTGTTCTTCTATCTATCTGTCCGTCCGTCCATCAGTCCATCCATCCATCCATCCATCCATCCATCCATCCATCCATCCATCCATCCATCCATCCATCCATCCATCCATCCATCCATCCATCCATCCATCCATCCATCCATCCATCCATCCATCCATCCATCCATCCATCCAACCATCCAACCATCCATCCATCATCCATCATCCATCATCCATCATCCATCATCCATCATCCATCCATCCATCCATCCATCCATCCATCCATCCATCCATCCATCCATCCATCCATCCATCATCCATCATCCATCATCCATCATCCATCATCCATCATCCATCATCCATCCATCCATCATCAAGCTCAAGTTATTTTATTGTCAAATATACATGTATGCAAGACATACAGCATACAGAGATGCTCTCAGTGAGGATGAAACTAAATCTTAATTCCGACCCATGACTAGACATGTTCACGGCCTACATTGTTGTGGGATCACGTTAAATCTAACACAAAACAAATGTTTAAAACATGTCTCTCTTCGTAACGCAGCCTAAACGAACCGTGAATATTATTGGTTAAATGAGTTTCTTTTGGGTCAAATGTTGAGGTCACGACCCCGCGGTTTTAGGAAAAAAAAAAAAAGGGTCCCGAGGCTTGAGTCGGAGATAAGAGCGATTTTTTAAAATTCCAAAGCGTGAGGAAAAGCGTCCGAGCGATAATGACTGTACCTGCCTCGCTACAGCCCACATGCGTCAGATCCATCCAACCATCCATCTGCCTATCTATCAAGTTCAAGTTATTTTATTGTCAAATATACATGTATACAAGACATACAGCATAGATGCAATCCATCCATCCATCATCCATCCATCCATCCATCCATCCATCCATCCATCCATCCATCCATCCATCCATCCATCCATCCATCCATCCATCCATCCATCCATCCATCCATCCATCCATCCATCCATCCATCCATCCATCCATCCATCCATCCATCCATCCATCCATCCATCCATCCATCCATCCATCCATCCATCCACCCATCATCCATCATCCATCATCCATCATCCATCATCCATCATCCATCATCCATCCATCCAACCATCCATCCATCCATCCATCCATCTATCTATCAAGTTCAAGTTATTTTATTGTCAAATATACATGTATACAAGACATACAGCATAGATGCAATCCATCCATCCATCAATCCAACCATCCATCATCCATCATCCATCATCCATCCATCATCCATCATCCATCATCCATCATCCATCATCCATCCATCCAACCATCCATCCATCCATCCATCCATCCATCCATCCATCCATCCATCCATCCATCCATCCATCCATCCATCCATCCATCCATCCATCCATCCATCCATCCATCCATCCATCCATCCATCCATCCATCCATCCATCCATCCATCCATCCATCCATCCATCCATCCATCCATCTATCTATCAAGCTCAAGTTATTTTATTGTCAAATATACATGTATGCAAGACATACAGCATACAGAGATGCTCTCAGTGAGGATTAAACTAAATCTTAATTCCGACCCATGACTAGACATGTTCACGGCCTACATTGTTGTGGGATCACGTTAAATCTAACACAAAACAAATGTTTAAAACATGTCTCTCTTCGTAACGCAGCCTAAACGAACCGTGAATATTATTGGTTAAATGAGTTTATTTTGGGTCAAATGTTGAGGTCACGACCCCGCGGTTTTAGGAAAAAAAAAAAGTGGGTCCCGAGGCTTGAGTCGGAGATAAGAGCGATTTTTTAAAATTCCAAAGCGTGAGGAAAAGCGTCCGAGCGATAATGAGTGTACCTGCCTCGCTACAGCCCACATGCGTCAGATTCTCATCTATTGAACCAGAGGAGCAGAAGCATTTCTTAATGCAACGCTCGCAGCATTTCAGACGTGTTCCACTCCTCTTTTCAATCTCTCCACTGTGGGAGTTTAATCTCATTCCAATTGACATATCCCTCGGCGCCGGTTTCAAGACAAAAAAAAAAAGAGTAATCGGAAACAAAAAAAAAAATTAGGACAGATGGAGGGAGAGGCAGTGTTGAGGTATCTTATATATTTTTGTCTTTCTCTTCGCTCCATCCGTCAGCGCCGAGATTAAAATACGCCGGTTCTGCTTGTGTGGCCAAAGGGCTTTTATGGATTTATCGCCAACAAAGCCAATAATAACCTGTCAGTTCATCGGAAGTAAACAGTTTTATCCACTAGTCCAGCTCTTTGACTGAGTTTAGAGCCTTTAAATCTCACTCACAGCGGCTTCACATGAAACCATGAGGCTCTGGAACAAAAGTCAACATTGATCTATTTCTCTATAATAAATATAATAATATTACGTTTTTTCTTATCACAGTTTTTTTTCTATCGCATAAACACTAAAAAAAAAGTCGTACACAAGTATAAAAACCTAACACTCAAGGAGCAGATCAACACAACTATAAACACATTGTCAGCTTCAGACTTGTTGCAAATGAATACACACACTGTGTCCATGTGTGTGTGTGTATCCATATATGTGTATGTCCATGTGTGTGTGTGTATCCATATATGTGTGTGTCCATATATGTGTATGTCCATGTGTGTGTGTTTCCATATATGTGTATGTCCATGTGTGTGTGTATCCATATATGTGTATGTCCATGTGTGTGTGTATCCATATATGTGTGTGTCCATATATGTGTATGTCCATGTGTGTGTGTTTCCATATATGTTTTTGTCCGTGTGTGTGTAAGTCCATATACTGTATGTGTGACTCAGTGTTTGTGTATCCATATGTGTGTGTGTCCCTGTATGTGTGTGTGTGTGTGTGTTTGTGTCTGTGTGTATCCATATGTGTGTGTGTCCATATATGTTTTTGTCCGTTTGTGTGTAAGTCCATATATGTGTGACACAGTGTTTGTGTATCCATATGTGTGTGTGTCCATATATGTTTTTGTCCGTGTGTGTGTAAGTCCATATATGTGTGAATCAGTGTTTGTGTATCCATATGTGTGTGTGTCCCTGTATGTGTGTGTGTGTGTGTGTGGGGGTGTGTGTGTATGTGTGTGTCCATATATGTTTTTGTCCGTTTGTGTGTAAGTCCATATATGTGTGACTCAGTGTTTGTGTATCCATATGTGTGTGTGTCCCTGTATGTGTGTGTGTGTGTGTGTGGGGGGGTGTGTGTGTATCCATATGTGTGTGTGTCCATATATGTTTTTGTCCGTTTGTGTGTAAGTCCATATATGTGTGACTCAGTGCTTGTGTATCCATATGTGTGTGTGTCCCTGTATGTGTGTGTGTGTGTGTTTGTGTCAGTGTGTATCCATATGTGTGTCTGTCCATATATGTTTTTGTCCGTTTGTGTGTAAGTCCATATATGTGAGACTCAGTGTTTGTGTATCCATATGTGTGTGTGTCCCTGTATGTGTGTCTGTGTTTGTGTCTGTGTGTATCCATATGTGTGTGTGTCCATATATGTTTTTGTCCGTTTGTGTGTAAGTCCATATATGTGTGACTCAGTGTTTGTGTATCCATATGTGTGTGTGTCCCTGTATGTGTGTGTGTGTGTGTGTGTGTGTTTGTGTCTGTGTGTATCCATATATGTGTGTGTCCATATATGTTTTTGTCCGTGTGTGTGTAAGTCCATATATGTGTGACTCAGTGTTTGTGTATCCATATGTGTGTGTGTCCATATATGTTTTTGTCCGTGTGTGTGTAAGTCCATATATGTGTGACTCAGTGTTTGTGTATCCATATGTGTGTGTGTCCCTGTATGTGTGTGTGTGTGTGTGTGGGGGTGTGTGTGTATGTGTGTGTCCATATATGTTTTTGTCCGTTTGTGTGTAAGTCCATATATGTGTGACTCAGTGTTTGTGTATCCATATGTGTGTGTGTCCCTGTATGTGTGTGTGTGTGTGTGTGTTTGTGTCTGTGTGTATCCATATGTGTGTGTGTCCATATATGTTTTTGTCCGTGTGTGTGTAAGTCCATATATGTGTGACTCAGTGTTTGTGTATCCATATGTGTGTGTGTCCCTGTATGTGTGTGTGTGTGTGTGTGTGTTTGTGTCTGTGTGTATCCAAATGTGTGTGTGTCCATATATGTTTTTGTCCGTGTGTGTGTAAGTCCATATATGTGTGACTCAGTCTTTGTGTATCCATATGTGTGTGTGTCCCTGTATGTGTGTGTGTGTGTGTGTCCATATAAGTGTGTCTCTGTGTTTTTGTATCCAAATATGTGCATGTCCATGTGTTTTTGTCTGTGTGTGTGCGTCCATGTATTTGTGTATCCATATGTGTGTCTCAGTGTTTTTTTTTATCCATATATGAGTGTGTCCCTTTTTGTGTGTGTGCGTGTCTATATATGTGTGTGTCCATGTGTGTGTGGGTGTGTGTGTGTCCATATATGTTTGCGTCCATGTATTTGTGTATCTTTATATGTGTGTCTCAGTGTTTTTGTATCCATATATGAGTGTGTCCCTTTTGTGTGTGTGTGTGTATCCATATGTGTGTGTGTCCATATATGTTTTTGTCCGTGTGTGTGTAAGTCCATATATGTGTGACTCAGTCTTTGTGTATCCATATGTGTGTATGTCCCTGTATGTGTGTGTGTGTGTGTGTCCATATAAGTGTGTCTCTGTGTTTTTGTATCCAAATATGTGCATGTCCATGTGTTTTTGTCTGTGTGTGTGCGTCCATGTATTTGTGTATCCATATGTGTGTCTCAGTGTTTTTTTTATCCATATATGAGTGTGTCCTTTTTTGTGTGTGTACGTGTCTATATATGTGTGTGTCCATGTGTGTGTGGGTGTGTGTGTGTCCATATATGTTTGTGTCCATGTATTTTTGTATCTTTATATGTGTGTCTCAGTGTTTTTGTATCCATATATGAGTGTGTCCCTTTTGTGTGTGTGTGTATCCATATATGTGTATGTCCATGTGTGTGTGTGTCCATATATGTTTGTGTCCATGTATTTGTGTATCTTTATATGTGTGTCTCAGTGTTTTTGTATCCATATATGAGTGTGTCCCTTTTTGTGTGCGTGTGTGTCCATATATATGTGTGTGTCCATGTGTGTGTGTGTCCATATATGTTTGTGTCCATGTATTTGTGTATCCATATATGTGTGTCTCAGTGTTTTTGTATCCATATATGAGTGTGTCCCTTTTGTGTGTGTGTGTGTATCCATATATGTGTATGTCCATGTGTGTGTGTGTCCATATATGTTTGTGTCCATGTATTTGTGTATCTTTATATGTGTGTCTCAGTGTTTTTGTATCCATATATGAGTGTGTCCCTTTTTGTGTGTGTGTGTGTCCATATATATGTGTATGTCCATGTGTGTGTGTGTCCATATATGTTTGTGTCCATGTATTTGTGTATCCATATATGTGTGTCTCAGTGTTTTTGTATCCATATATGAGTGTGTCCCTTTTGTGTGTGTGTGTGTATCCATATATGTGTATGTCCATGTGTGTGTGTGTCCATATATGTTTGTGTCCATGTATTTGTGTATCTTTATATGTGTGTCTCAGTGTTTTTGTATCCATATATGAGTGTGTCCCTTTTGTGTGTGTGTGTGTATCCATATATGTGTATGTCCATGTGTTTGTGTCCATATATGTTTGTGTCCATGTATTTGTGTATCCATATATGTGTGTCTCAGTGTTTTTGTATCCATATATGAGTGTGTCCCTTTTGTGTGTGTGTGTGTATCCATATATGTGTATGTCCATGTGTGTGTGTGGCCATATATGTTTGTGTCCATGTATTTGTGTATCTTTATATGTGTGTCTCAGTGTTTTTGTATCCATATATGAGTGTGTCCCTTTTGTGTGTGTGTGTATCCATATATGTGTATGTCCATGTGTGTGTGTGTCCATATATGTTTGTGTCCATGTATTTGTGTATCCATATATGTGTGTCTCAGTGTTTTTGTATCCATATATGAGTGTGTCCCTTTTGTGTGTGTGTGTATCCATATATGTGTATGTCCATGTGTGTGTGTGTGTCCATATATGTTTGTGTCCATGTATTTGTGTATCTTTATATGTGTGTCTCAGTGTTTTTGTATCCATATATGAGTGTGTCCCTTTTGTGTGTGTGTGTATCCATATATGTGTATGTCCATGTGTGTGTGTCCATATATGTTTGTGTCCATGTATTTGTGTATCTTTATATGTGTGTCTCAGTATTTTTGTATCCATATATGAGTGTGTCCCTTTTGTGTGTGTGTGTGTATCCATATATGTGTATGTCCATGTGTGTGTGTCCATATATGTTTGTGTCCATGTATTTGTGTATCCATATATGTGTGTCTCAGTGTTTTTGTATCCATATATGAGTGTGTCCCTTTTGTGTGTGTGTGTGTATCCATATATGTGTATGTCCATGTGTGTGTGTGGCCATATATGTTTGTGTCCATGTATTTGTGTATCTTTATATGTGTGTCTCAGTGTTTTTGTATCCATATATGAGTGTGTCCCTTTTGTGTGTGTGTGTATCCATATATGTGTATGTCCATGTGTGTGTGTGTCCATATATGTTTGTGTCCATGTATTTGTGTATCTTTATATGTGTGTCTCAGTGTTTTTGTATCCATATATGAGTGTGTCCCTTTTGTGTGTGTGTGTATCCATATATGTGTATGTCCATGTGTGTGTGTGTCCATATATGTTTGTGTCCATGTATTTGTGTATCCATATATGTGTGTCTCAGTGTTTTTGTATCCATATGAGTGTGTCCCTTTTTGTGTGCGTGTGTGTCCATATATATGTGTGTGTCCATGTGTGTCTGTGTCCATATATGTTTGTGTCCATGTATTTGTGTATCCATATATGTGTGTCTCAGTGTTTTTGTATCCATATATGAGTGTGTCCCTGTAAGTGTGTGTGTGTGTGTCCATGTGTATGTGTATGTCCATGTGTGTGTGTGTGTGTCCATATATGTTTGTGTCCATGTATTTGTGTATCTTTATATGTGTGTCTCAGTGTTTTTGTATCCATATATGAGTGTGTCCCTTTTTGTGTGTCCATATATATGTGTGTCCATATAAGTGTGTCCACGTGATTTGTGTATCCATATATGTGTGTATCCATATATGTGTGTGTCCATGTGTTTTGTGTAACTCAGAATGACTTTCGTTTTTTTTAATATTGTGTATAAAAAATAGAAATAAGTCGTTTCATGGATAAATTAAACACCAGGTCAACGTGTCACGACTGTGTAGGAACTTGAAACAAAAACAAAGCCTCAGTTAACTTACTTTGGTCCTGATATGTCTGGAGTGAAGAAGATCTTCTGAGAAGCAATTTTAAATCCCAAACATCCCTATAATGAGCCTGTTGTGCATCTCAAAGTGACAGATTAGATTTTAATCCTGCTTTATGAAAATGCCATTCATATGCATATCAAACATGATTACATTGTCTGAGCGAGAGAGAGAGAGAGAGAGAGAGAGAGAGAGAGAGAGAGAGAGAAAGTTTACGAGCTCAGTGGAGGAAAATCTTATATGATGTTTTTATATTCATGTTAGGATGATGTTTTTACTCTTATATGATGTTTTTATATTCATGTTAGGATGATGTTTTTACTCTTATATGATGTTTTTACTCTTATATGATGTTTTTATATTCATGTTAGGATGATGTTTTTACTCTTATATGATGTTTTTATATTCATGTTAAGATGATGTTTTTACTCTTATATGATGTTTTTATATTCATGTTAGGATGATGTTTTTACTCTTATATGATGTTTTTATATTCATGTTAGGATGATGTTTTTACTCTTATATGATGTTTTATATTCATGTTAGGATGATGTTTTTACTCTTATATGATGTTTTTATATTCATGTTAGGATGATGTTTTTACTCTTATATGATGTTTTTATATTCACATTAGGATGATGTTTTTACTCTTATATGATGTTTTTATATTCATGTTAGGATGATGTTTTTACTCTTATATGATGTTTTTATATTCATGTTAGGATGATGTTTTTACTCTTATATGATGTTTTTACTCTTATATGATGTTTTTTGAATTCATGTTAGGATGATGTTTTTACTCTTATATGATGTTTTTATACTCATGTTAGGATGATGTTTTTATTCTTATATGATGTTTTTATATTCATGTTAGGATGATGTTTTTACTCTTATATGATGTTTTTATATTCATGTTAGGATGATGTTTTTACTCTTATATGATGTTTTTATATTCATGTTAGGATGATGTTTTTACTCTTATATGATGTTTTTATATTCATGTTAGGATGATGTTTTTACTCTTATATGATGTTTTTATATTCATGTTAGGATGATGTTTTTACTCTTATATGATGTTTTTATATTCATGTTAGGATGATGTTTTTACTCTTATATGATGTTTTTATATTCATGTTAGGATGATGTTTTTACTCTTATATGATGTTTTTATATTCATGTTAGGATGATGTTTTTACTCTTATATGATGTTTTTATATTCATGTTAGGATGATGTTTTTACTCTTATATGATGTTTTTATATTCATGTTAGGATGATGTTTTTACTCTTATATGATGTTTTTATATTCATGTTAGTATGATGTTTTTACTCTTATATGATGTTTTTATATTCATGTTAGGATGATGTTTTTACTCTTATATGATGTTTTTATATTCATGTTAGGATGATGTTTTTACTCTTATATGATGTTTTTACTCTTATATGATGTTTTTATATTCATGTTAGGATGATGTTTTTACTCTTATATGATGTTTTTACTCATATGATGTTTTTATATTCACGTTAGGATGATGTTTTTACTCTTATATGATGTTTTTATATTCATGTTAGGATGATGTTTTTACTCTTATATGATGTTTTTATATTCATGTTAGGATGATGTTTTTACTCTTATATGATGTTTTTATATTCATGTTAGTATGATGTTTTTACTCTTATATGATGTTTTTACTCATATGATGTTTTTATATTCATGTTAGGATGATGTTTTTACTCTTATATGATGTTTTTACTCATATGATTTTTTTATATTCACGTTAGGATGATGTTTTTACTCTTATATGATGTTTTTATATTCATGTTAGGATGATGTTTTTACTCTTATATGATGTTTTTATATTCATGTTAGGATGATGTTTTTACTCTTATATGATGTTTTTATATTCATGTTAGTATGATGTTTTTACTCTTATATGATGTTTTTATATTCATGTTAGGATGATTTTTTTACTCTTATATGACGTTTTTACTCATATGATGTTTTTATATTCATGTTAGGATGATGTTTTTACTCTTATATGATGTTTTTATATTCATGTTAGGATGATGTTTTTACTCTTATATGATGTTTTTATATTCATGTTAGGATGATGTTTTTACTCTTATATGATGTTTTTATATTCATGTTAGGATGATGTTTTTACTCTTATATGATGTTTTTATATTCATGTTAGGATGATGTTTTTACTCTTATATGATGTTTTTATATTCATGTTAGTATGATGTTTTTACTCTTATATGATGTTTTTATATTCATGTTAGGATGATGTTTTTACTCTTATATGACGTTTTTACTCTTATATGATGTTTTTATATTCATGTTAGGATGATGTTTTTACTCTTATATGATGTTTTTACTCATATGATGTTTTTATATTCACGTTAGGATGATGTTTTTACTCTTATATGATGTTTTTACTCTTATATGATGTTTTTATATTCATGTTAGGATGATGTTTTTACTCTTATATGATGTTTTTACTCGTATATGATGTTTTTATATTCATGTTAGGATGATGTTTTTACTCTTATATGATGTTTTTATATTCATGTTAGGATGATGTTTTTACTCTTATATGATGTTTTTACTCTTATATGATGTTTTTATATTCATGTTAGGATGATGTTTTTACTCTTCTATGATGTTTTTACTCTTATATGATGTTTTTATATTCATGTTAGGATGATGTTTTTACTCTTATATGATGTTTTTATATTCATGTTAGGATGATGTTTTTACTCTTATATGATGTTTTTATATTCATGTTAGGATGATGTTTTACTCTTATATGATGTTTTTATATTCATGTTAGGATGATGTTTTTACTCTTATATGATGTTTTTATATTCATGTTAGGATGATGTTTTTACTCTTATATGATGTTTTTATATTCATGTTAGGATGATGTTTTTACTCTTATATGATGTTTTTATATTCATGTTAGGATGATGTTTTTACTCTTATATGATGTTTTTATATTCACGTTAGGATGATGTTTTTACTCTTATATGATGTTTTTATATTCATGTTAGGATGATGTTTTTACTCTTATATGATGTTTTTATATTCACGTTAGGATGATGTTTTTACTCTTATATGATGTTTTTATATTCATGTTAGGATGATGTTTTTACTCTTATATGATGTTTTTATATTCATGTTAGGATGATGTTTTTACTCTTATATGATGTTTTTATATTCATGTTAGGATGATGTTTTTACTCTTATATGATGTTTTTACTCTTATATGATGTTTTTATATTCACGTTAGGATGATGTTTTTACTCTTATATGATGTTTTTACTCTTATATGATGTTTTTATATTCACGTTAGGATGATGTTTTTACTCTTATATGATGTTTTTACTCTTATATGATGTTTTTATATTCACGTTAGGATGATGTTTTTACTCTTATATGATGTTTTTATATTCATGTTAGGATGATGTTTTTACTCTTATATGATGTTTTTATATTCATGTTAGTATGATGTTTTTACTCTTATATGATGTTTTTATATTCATGTTAGGATGATGTTTTTACTCTTATATGATGTTTTTACTCTTATATGATGTTTTTATATTCATGTTAGGATGATGTTTTTACTCTTATATGATGTTTTTATATTCATGTTAGGATGATGTTTTTACTCTTATATGATGTTTTTATATTCATGTTAGGATGATGTTTTTACTCTTATATGATGTTTTTATATTCACGTTAGGATGATGTTTTTACTCTTATATGATGTTTTTATATTCATGTTAGGATGATGTTTTTACTCTTATATGATGTTTTTATATTCACGTTAGGATGATGTTTTTACTCTTATATGATGTTTTTATATTCACGTTAGGATGATGTTTTTACTCTTATATGATGTTTTTACTCTTATATGATGTTTTTATATTCATGTTAGGATGATGTTTTTACTCTTATATGATGTTTTTATATTCATGTTAGGATGATGTTTTTACTCTTATATGATGTTTTTACTCTTATATGATGTTTTTATATTCATGTTAGGATGATGTTTTTACTCTTATATGATGTTTTTACTCTTATATGATGTTTTTATATTCATGTTAGGATGATGTTTTTACTCTTATATGATGTTTTTATACTCATGTTAGGATGATGTTTTTATTCTTATATGATGTTTTTATATTCATGTTAGGATGATGTTTTTACTCTTATATGATGTTTTTATATTCATGTTAGGATGATGTTTTTACTCTTATATGATGTTTTTATATTCATGTTAGGATGATGTTTTTACTCTTATATGATGTTTTTACTCTTATATGATGTTTTTATATTCATGTTAGGATGATGTTTTTACTCTTATATGATGTTTTTACTCTTATATGATGTTTTTATATTCATGTTAGGATGATGTTTTTACTCTTATATGATGTTTTTACTCTTATATGATGTTTTTATATTCATGTTAGGATGATGTTTTTCCTCTTATATGATGTTTTTATATTCATGTTAGGATGATGTTTTTACTCTTATATGATGTTTTATATTCATGTTAGGATGATGTTTTTCCTCTTATATGATGTTTTTATATTCATGTTAGGATGATGTTTTTACTCTTATATGATGTTTTTATATTCACGCTAGGATGATGTTTTTACTCTTATATGATGTTTTTATATTCATGTTAGTATGATGTTTTTACTCTTATATGATGTTTTTATATTCATGTTAGGATGATGTTTTTACTCTTATATGATGTTTTTACTCTTATATGATGTTTTTATATTCATGTTAGGATGATGTTTTTACTCTTATATGATGTTTTTATATTCACGTTAGGATGATGTTTTTACTCTTATATGATGTTTTTATATTCATGTTAGGATGATGTTTTTACTCTTATATGATGTTTTTATATTCACGTTAGGATGATGTTTTTACTCTTATATGATGTTTTTATATTCATGTTAGGATGATGTTTTTACTCTTATATGATGTTTTTATATTCATGTTAGGATGATGTTTTTACTCTTATATGATGTTTTTATATTCATGTTAGGATGATGTTTTTACTCTTATATGATGTTTTTACTCTTATATGATGTTTTTATATTCACGTTAGGATGATGTTTTTACTCTTATATGATGTTTTTACTCTTATATGATGTTTTTATATTCACGTTAGGATGATGTTTTTACTCTTATATGATGTTTTTACTCTTATATGATGTTTTTATATTCACGTTAGGATGATGTTTTTACTCTTATATGATGTTTTTATATTCATGTTAGGATGATGTTTTTACTCTTATATGATGTTTTTATATTCATGTTAGTATGATGTTTTTACTCTTATATGATGTTTTTATATTCATGTTAGGATGATGTTTTTACTCTTATATGATGTTTTTACTCTTATATGATGTTTTTATATTCATGTTAGGATGATGTTTTTACTCTTATATGATGTTTTTATATTCATGTTAGGATGATGTTTTTACTCTTATATGATGTTTTTATATTCATGTTAGGATGATGTTTTTACTCTTATATGATGTTTTTATATTCACGTTAGGATGATGTTTTTACTCTTATATGATGTTTTTATATTCATGTTAGGATGATGTTTTTACTCTTATATGATGTTTTTATATTCATGTTAGGATGATGTTTTTACTCTTATATGATGTTTTTATATTCATGTTAGGATGATGTTTTTACTCTTATATGATGTTTTTATATTCACGTTAGGATGATGTTTTTACTCTTATATGATGTTTTTATATTCACGTTAGGATGATGTTTTTACTCTTATATGATGTTTTTACTCTTATATGATGTTTTTATATTCACGTTAGGATGATGTTTTTACTCTTATATGATGTTTTTATATTCATGTTAGGATGATGTTTTTACTCTTATATGATGTTTTTATATTCATGTTAGTATGATGTTTTTACTCTTATATGATGTTTTTATATTCATGTTAGGATGATGTTTTTACTCTTATATGATGTTTTTACTCTTATATGATGTTTTTATATTCATGTTAGGATGATGTTTTTACTCTTATATGATGTTTTTATATTCATGTTAGGATGATGTTTTTACTCTTATATGATGTTTTTATATTCATGTTAGGATGATGTTTTTACTCTTATATGATGTTTTTATATTCACGTTAGGATGATGTTTTTACTCTTATATGATGTTTTTATATTCATGTTAGGATGATGTTTTTACTCTTATATGATGTTTTTATATTCACGTTAGGATGATGTTTTTACTCTTATATGATGTTTTTATATTCACGTTAGGATGATGTTTTTACTCTTATATGATGTTTTTACTCTTATATGATGTTTTTATATTCATGTTAGGATGATGTTTTTACTCTTATATGATGTTTTTATATTCATGTTAGGATGATGTTTTTACTCTTATATGATGTTTTTACTCTTATATGATGTTTTTATATTCATGTTAGGATGATGTTTTTACTCTTATATGATGTTTTTACTCTTATATGATGTTTTTATATTCATGTTAGGATGATGTTTTTACTCTTATATGATGTTTTTATACTCATGTTAGGATGATGTTTTTATTCTTATATGATGTTTTTATATTCATGTTAGGATGATGTTTTTACTCTTATATGATGTTTTTATATTCATGTTAGGATGATGTTTTTACTCTTATATGATGTTTTTATATTCATGTTAGGATGATGTTTTTACTCTTATATGATGTTTTTACTCTTATATGATGTTTTTATATTCATGTTAGGATGATGTTTTTACTCTTATATGATGTTTTTATATTCATGTTAGGATGATGTTTTTACTCTTATATGATGTTTTTACTCTTATATGATGTTTTTATATTCATGTTAGGATGATGTTTTTCCTCTTATATGATGTTTTTATATTCATGTTAGGATGATGTTTTTACTCTTATATGATGTTTTATATTCATGTTAGGATGATGTTTTTCCTCTTATATGATGTTTTTATATTCATGTTAGGATGATGTTTTTACTCTTATATGATGTTTTTATATTCACGCTAGGATGATGTTTTTACTCTTATATGATGTTTTTATATTCATGTTAGTATGATGTTTTTACTCTTATATGATGTTTTTATATTCATGTTAGGATGATGTTTTTACTCTTATATGATGTTTTTACTCTTATATGATGTTTTTATATTCATGTTAGGATGATGTTTTTACTCTTATATGATGTTTTTATATTCATGTTAGGATGATGTTTTTACTCTTATATGATGTTTTTATATTCATGTTAGGATGATGTTTTTACTCTTATATGATGTTTTTACTCTTATATGATGTTTTTACTCTTATATGATGTTTTTATATTCATGTTAGGATGATGTTTTTACTCTTATATGATGTTTTTATATTCATGTTAGGATGATGTTTTTACTCTTATATGATGTTTTTATATTCATGTTAGGATGATGTTTTTACTCTTATATGATGTTTTTATATTCATGTTAGGATGATGTTTTTACTCTTATATGATGTTTTTATATTCATGTTAGTATGATGTTTTTACTCTTATATGATGTTTTTATATTCATGTTAGGATGATGTTTTTACTCTTATATGATGTTTTTATATTCATGTTAGGATGATGTTTTTACTCTTATATGATGTTTTTACTCTTATATGATGTTTTTATATTCATGTTAGGATGATGTTTTTACTCTTATATGATGTTTTTACTCATATGATGTTTTTATATTCATGTTAGGATGATGTTTTTACTCTTATATGATGTTTTTATACTCATGTTAGGATGATGTTTTTATTCTTATATGATGTTTTTATATTCATGTTAGGATGATGTTTTTACTCTTATATGATGTTTTTATATTCATGTTAGGATGATGTTTTTACTCTTATATGATGTTTTATATTCATGTTAGGATGATGTTTTTCCTCTTATATGATGTTTTTATATTCACATTAGGATGATGTTTTTACTCTTATATGATGTTTTTATATTCATGTTAGGATGATGTTTTTACTCTTATATGATGTTTTTATATTCATGTTAGGATGATGTTTTTACTCTTATATGATGTTTTTACTCTTATATGATGTTTTTTGAATTCATGTTAGGATGATGTTTTTACTCTTATATGATGTTTTTATACTCATGTTAGGATGATGTTTTTATTCTTATATGATGTTTTTATATTCATGTTAGGATGATGTTTTTACTCTTATATGATGTTTTTATATTCATGTTAGGATGATGTTTTTACTCTTATATGATGTTTTTATATTCATGTTAGGATGATGTTTTTACTCTTATATGATGTTTTTATATTCATGTTAGGATGATGTTTTTACTCTTATATGATGTTTTTATATTCATGTTAGGATGATGTTTTTACTCTTATATGATGTTTTTATATTCATGTTAGGATGATGTTTTTACTCTTATATGATGTTTTTATATTCATGTTAGGATGATGTTTTTACTCTTATATGATGTTTTTATATTCATGTTAGGATGATGTTTTTACTCTTATATGATGTTTTTATATTCATGTTAGGATGATGTTTTTACTCTTATATGATGTTTTTATATTCATGTTAGGATGATGTTTTTACTCTTATATGATGTTTTTATATTCATGTTAGTATGATGTTTTTACTCTTATATGATGTTTTTATATTCATGTTAGGATGATGTTTTTACTCTTATATGATGTTTTTATATTCATGTTAGGATGATGTTTTTACTCTTATATGATGTTTTTACTCTTATATGATGTTTTTATATTCATGTTAGGATGATGTTTTTACTCTTATATGATGTTTTTACTCATATGATGTTTTTATATTCACGTTAGGATGATGTTTTTACTCTTATATGATGTTTTTATATTCATGTTAGGATGATGTTTTTACTCTTATATGATGTTTTTATATTCATGTTAGGATGATGTTTTTACTCTTATATGATGTTTTTATATTCATGTTAGTATGATGTTTTTACTCTTATATGATGTTTTTACTCATATGATGTTTTTATATTCATGTTAGGATGATGTTTTTACTCTTATATGATGTTTTTACTCATATGATTTTTTTATATTCACGTTAGGATGATGTTTTTACTCTTATATGATGTTTTTATATTCATGTTAGGATGATGTTTTTACTCTTATATGATGTTTTTATATTCATGTTAGGATGATGTTTTTACTCTTATATGATGTTTTTATATTCATGTTAGTATGATGTTTTTACTCTTATATGATGTTTTTATATTCATGTTAGGATGATTTTTTTACTCTTATATGACGTTTTTACTCATATGATGTTTTTATATTCATGTTAGGATGATGTTTTTACTCTAATATGATGTTTTTATATTCATGTTAGGATGATGTTTTTACTCTTATATGATGTTTTTATATTCATGTTAGGATGATGTTTTTACTCTTATATGATGTTTTTATATTCATGTTAGGATGATGTTTTTACTCTTATATGATGTTTTTATATTCATGTTAGGATGATGTTTTTACTCTTATATGATGTTTTTATATTCATGTTAGTATGATGTTTTTACTCTTATATGATGTTTTTATATTCATGTTAGGATGATGTTTTTACTCTTATATGACGTTTTTACTCTTATATGATGTTTTTATATTCATGTTAGGATGATGTTTTTACTCTTATATGATGTTTTTACTCATATGATGTTTTTATATTCACGTTAGGATGATGTTTTTACTCTTATATGATGTTTTTACTCTTATATGATGTTTTTATATTCATGTTAGGATGATGTTTTTACTCTTATATGATGTTTTTACTCGTATATGATGTTTTTATATTCATGTTAGGATGATGTTTTTACTCTTATATGATGTTTTTATATTCATGTTAGGATGATGTTTTTACTCTTATATGATGTTTTTACTCTTATATGATGTTTTTATATTCATGTTAGGATGATGTTTTTACTCTTCTATGATGTTTTTACTCTTATATGATGTTTTTATATTCATGTTAGGATGATGTTTTTACTCTTATATGATGTTTTTATATTCATGTTAGGATGATGTTTTTACTCTTATATGATGTTTTTATATTCATGTTAGGATGATGTTTTACTCTTATATGATGTTTTTATATTCATGTTAGGATGATGTTTTTACTCTTATATGATGTTTTTATATTCATGTTAGGATGATGTTTTTACTCTTATATGATGTTTTTATATTCATGTTAGGATGATGTTTTTACTCTTATATGATGTTTTTATATTCATGTTAGGATGATGTTTTTACTCTTATATGATGTTTTTATATTCACGTTAGGATGATGTTTTTACTCTTATATGATGTTTTTATATTCATGTTAGGATGATGTTTTTACTCTTATATGATGTTTTTATATTCACGTTAGGATGATGTTTTTACTCTTATATGATGTTTTTATATTCATGTTAGGATGATGTTTTTACTCTTATATGATGTTTTTATATTCATGTTAGGATGATGTTTTTACTCTTATATGATGTTTTTATATTCATGTTAGGATGATGTTTTTACTCTTATATGATGTTTTTACTCTTATATGATGTTTTTATATTCACGTTAGGATGATGTTTTTACTCTTATATGATGTTTTTACTCTTATATGATGTTTTTATATTCACGTTAGGATGATGTTTTTACTCTTATATGATGTTTTTACTCTTATATGATGTTTTTATATTCACGTTAGGATGATGTTTTTACTCTTATATGATGTTTTTATATTCATGTTAGGATGATGTTTTTACTCTTATATGATGTTTTTATATTCATGTTAGTATGATGTTTTTACTCTTATATGATGTTTTTATATTCATGTTAGGATGATGTTTTTACTCTTATATGATGTTTTTACTCTTATATGATGTTTTTATATTCATGTTAGGATGATGTTTTTACTCTTATATGATGTTTTTATATTCATGTTAGGATGATGTTTTTACTCTTATATGATGTTTTTATATTCATGTTAGGATGATGTTTTTACTCTTATATGATGTTTTTATATTCACGTTAGGATGATGTTTTTACTCTTATATGATGTTTTTATATTCATGTTAGGATGATGTTTTTACTCTTATATGATGTTTTTATATTCACGTTAGGATGATGTTTTTACTCTTATATGATGTTTTTATATTCACGTTAGGATGATGTTTTTACTCTTATATGATGTTTTTACTCTTATATGATGTTTTTATATTCATGTTAGGATGATGTTTTTACTCTTATATGATGTTTTTATATTCATGTTAGGATGATGTTTTTACTCTTATATGATGTTTTTACTCTTATATGATGTTTTTATATTCATGTTAGGATGATGTTTTTACTCTTATATGATGTTTTTACTCTTATATGATGTTTTTATATTCATGTTAGGATGATGTTTTTACTCTTATATGATGTTTTTATACTCATGTTAGGATGATGTTTTTATTCTTATATGATGTTTTTATATTCATGTTAGGATGATGTTTTTACTCTTATATGATGTTTTTATATTCATGTTAGGATGATGTTTTTACTCTTATATGATGTTTTTATATTCATGTTAGGATGATGTTTTTACTCTTATATGATGTTTTTACTCTTATATGATGTTTTTATATTCATGTTAGGATGATGTTTTTACTCTTATATGATGTTTTTACTCTTATATGATGTTTTTATATTCATGTTAGGATGATGTTTTTACTCTTATATGATGTTTTTACTCTTATATGATGTTTTTATATTCATGTTAGGATGATGTTTTTCCTCTTATATGATGTTTTTATATTCATGTTAGGATGATGTTTTTACTCTTATATGATGTTTTATATTCATGTTAGGATGATGTTTTTCCTCTTATATGATGTTTTTATATTCATGTTAGGATGATGTTTTTACTCTTATATGATGTTTTTATATTCACGCTAGGATGATGTTTTTACTCTTATATGATGTTTTTATATTCATGTTAGTATGATGTTTTTACTCTTATATGATGTTTTTATATTCATGTTAGGATGATGTTTTTACTCTTATATGATGTTTTTACTCTTATATGATGTTTTTATATTCATGTTAGGATGATGTTTTTACTCTTATATGATGTTTTTATATTCACGTTAGGATGATGTTTTTACTCTTATATGATGTTTTTATATTCATGTTAGGATGATGTTTTTACTCTTATATGATGTTTTTATATTCACGTTAGGATGATGTTTTTACTCTTATATGATGTTTTTATATTCATGTTAGGATGATGTTTTTACTCTTATATGATGTTTTTATATTCATGTTAGGATGATGTTTTTACTCTTATATGATGTTTTTATATTCATGTTAGGATGATGTTTTTACTCTTATATGATGTTTTTACTCTTATATGATGTTTTTATATTCACGTTAGGATGATGTTTTTACTCTTATATGATGTTTTTACTCTTATATGATGTTTTTATATTCACGTTAGGATGATGTTTTTACTCTTATATGATGTTTTTACTCTTATATGATGTTTTTATATTCACGTTAGGATGATGTTTTTACTCTTATATGATGTTTTTATATTCATGTTAGGATGATGTTTTTACTCTTATATGATGTTTTTATATTCATGTTAGTATGATGTTTTTACTCTTATATGATGTTTTTATATTCATGTTAGGATGATGTTTTTACTCTTATATGATGTTTTTACTCTTATATGATGTTTTTATATTCATGTTAGGATGATGTTTTTACTCTTATATGATGTTTTTATATTCATGTTAGGATGATGTTTTTACTCTTATATGATGTTTTTATATTCATGTTAGGATGATGTTTTTACTCTTATATGATGTTTTTATATTCACGTTAGGATGATGTTTTTACTCTTATATGATGTTTTTATATTCATGTTAGGATGATGTTTTTACTCTTATATGATGTTTTTATATTCACGTTAGGATGATGTTTTTACTCTTATATGATGTTTTTATATTCACGTTAGGATGATGTTTTTACTCTTATATGATGTTTTTACTCTTATATGATGTTTTTATATTCATGTTAGGATGATGTTTTTACTCTTATATGATGTTTTTATATTCATGTTAGGATGATGTTTTTACTCTTATATGATGTTTTTACTCTTATATGATGTTTTTATATTCATGTTAGGATGATGTTTTTACTCTTATATGATGTTTTTACTCTTATATGATGTTTTTATATTCATGTTAGGATGATGTTTTTACTCTTATATGATGTTTTTATACTCATGTTAGGATGATGTTTTTATTCTTATATGATGTTTTTATATTCATGTTAGGATGATGTTTTTACTCTTATATGATGTTTTTATATTCATGTTAGGATGATGTTTTTACTCTTATATGATGTTTTTATATTCATGTTAGGATGATGTTTTTACTCTTATATGATGTTTTTACTCTTATATGATGTTTTTATATTCATGTTAGGATGATGTTTTTACTCTTATATGATGTTTTTATATTCATGTTAGGATGATGTTTTTACTCTTATATGATGTTTTTACTCTTATATGATGTTTTTATATTCATGTTAGGATGATGTTTTTCCTCTTATATGATGTTTTTATATTCATGTTAGGATGATGTTTTTACTCTTATATGATGTTTTATATTCATGTTAGGATGATGTTTTTCCTCTTATATGATGTTTTTATATTCATGTTAGGATGATGTTTTTACTCTTATATGATGTTTTTATATTCACGCTAGGATGATGTTTTTACTCTTATATGATGTTTTTATATTCATGTTAGTATGATGTTTTTACTCTTATATGATGTTTTTATATTCATGTTAGGATGATGTTTTTACTCTTATATGATGTTTTTACTCTTATATGATGTTTTTATATTCATGTTAGGATGATGTTTTTACTCTTATATGATGTTTTTATATTCATGTTAGGATGATGTTTTTACTCTTATATGATGTTTTTATATTCATGTTAGGATGATGTTTTTACTCTTATATGATGTTTTTACTCTTATATGATGTTTTTACTCTTATATGATGTTTTTATATTCATGTTAGGATGATGTTTTTACTCTTATATGATGTTTTTATATTCATGTTAGGATGATGTTTTTACTCTTATATGATGTTTTTATATTCATGTTAGGATGATGTTTTTACTCTTATATGATGTTTTTATATTCATGTTAGGATGATGTTTTTACTCTTATATGATGTTTTTATATTCATGTTAGTATGATGTTTTTACTCTTATATGATGTTTTTATATTCATGTTAGGATGATGTTTTTACTCTTATATGATGTTTTTATATTCATGTTAGGATGATGTTTTTACTCTTATATGATGTTTTTACTCTTATATGATGTTTTTATATTCATGTTAGGATGATGTTTTTACTCTTATATGATGTTTTTACTCATATGATGTTTTTATATTCACGTTAGGATGATGTTTTTACTCTTATATGATGTTTTTACTCTTATATGATGTTTTTATATTCATGTTAGTATGATGTTTTTACTCTTATATGATGTTTTTACTCGTATATGATGTTTTTATATTCATGTTAGGATGATGTTTTTACTCTTATATGATGTTTTTATATTCATGTTAGGATGATGTTTTTACTCTTATATGATGTTTTTACTCTTATATGATGTTTTTATATTCATGTTAGGATGATGTTTTTACTCTTCTATGATGTTTTTACTCTTATATGATGTTTTTATATTCATGTTAGGATGATGTTTTTACTCTTATATGATGTTTTTATATTCATGTTAGGATGATGTTTTTACTCTTATATGATGTTTTTATATTCATGTTAGGATGATGTTTTACTCTTATATGATGTTTTTATATTCATGTTAGGATGATGTTTTTACTCTTATATGATGTTTTTACTCTTATATGATGTTTTTATATTCATGTTAGGATCATGTTTTTACTCTTATATGATGTTTTTATATTCATGTTAGGATGATGTTTTTACTCTTATATGATGTTTTTATATTCATGTTAGGATGATGTTTTTACTCTTATATGATGTTTTTATATTCATGTTAGGATGATGTTTTTACTCTTATATGATGTTTTTATATTCATGTTAGGATGATGTTTTTACTCTTATATGATGTTTTTATATTCACGTTAGGATGATGTTTTTACTCTTATATGATGTTTTTATATTCATGTTAGGATGATGTTTTTACTCTTATATGATGTTTTTATATTCATGTTAGGATGATGTTTTTACTCTTATATGATGTTTTTATATTCATGTTAGGATGATGTTTTTACTCTTCTATGATGTTTTTACTCTTATATGATGTTTTTATATTCACGTTAGGATGATGTTTTTACTCTTATATGATGTTTTTATATTCACGTTAGGATGATGTTTTTACTCTTATATGATGTTTTTACTCTTATATGATGTTTTTATATTCATGTTAGGATGATGTTTTTACTCTTATATGATGTTTTTATATTCATGTTAGGATGATGTTTTTACTCTTATATGATGTTTTTATATTCATGTTAGGATGATGTTTTTACTCTTATATGATGTTTTTATATTCATGTTAGGATGATGTTTTCACTCTTATATGATGTTTTTATATTCATGTTAGGATGATGTTTTCACTCTTATATGATGTTTTTACTCTTATATGATGTTTTTATATTCATGTTAGGATGATGTTTTTACTCTTATATGATGTTTTTACTCTTATATGATGTTTTTATATTCATGTTAGGATGATGTTTTTCCTCTTATATGATGTTTTTACTCTTATATGATGTTTTTATATTCATGTTAGGATGATGTTTTTACTCTTATATGATGTTTTTATATTCATGTTAGGATGATGTTTTTACTCTTATATGATGTTTTTATATTCATGTTAGGATGATGTTTTTACTCTTATATGATGTTTTTATATTCATGTTAGGATGATGTTTTTACTCTTATATGATGTTTTTATATTCATGTTAGGATGATGTTTTTACTCTTATATGATGTTTTTATATTCATGTTAGGATGATGTTTTTACTCTTATATGATGTTTTATATTCACGTTAGGATGATGTTTTTACTCTTATATGTTGTTTTTATATTCATGTTAGGATGATGTTTTTCCTCTTATATGATGTTTTCACTCTTATATGATGTTTTTATATTCATGTTAGGATGATGTTTTTACTCTTATATGATGTTTTATATTCACGTTAGGATGATGTTTTTACTCTTATATGATGTTTTTATATTCATGTTAGGATGATGTTTTTACTCTTATATGATGTTTTTATATTCATGTTAGGATGATGTTTTTACTCTTATATGATGTTTTATATTCACGTTAGGATGATGTTTTTACTCTTATATGTTGTTTTTATATTCATGTTAGGATGATGTTTTTCCTCTTATATGATGTTTTTACTCTTATATGATGTTTTTATATTCATGTTAGGATGATGTTTTTACTCTTATATGATGTTTTTATATTCATGTTAGGATGATGTTTTTACTCTTATATGATGTTTTTATATTCATGTTAGGATGATGTTTTTACTCTTATATGATGTTTTATATTCACGTTAGGATGATGTTTTTACTCTTATATGTTGTTTTTATATTCATGTTAGGATGATGTTTTTCCTCTTATATGATGTTTTTACTCTTATATGATGTTTTTATATTCATGTTAGGATGATGTTTTTACTCTTATATGATGTTTTATATTCACGTTAGGATGATGTTTTTCCTCTTATATGATGTTTTTCCTCTTATATGATGTTTTTACTCTTATATGATGTTTTTATATTCATGTTAGGATGATGTTTTTACTCTTATATGATGTTTTTATATTCATGTTAGGATGATGTTTTTCCTCTTATATGATGTTTTTACTCTTATATGATGTTTTTATATTCATGTTAGGATGATGTTTTTACTCTTATATGATGTTTTTATATTCATGTTAGGATGATGTTTTTACTCTTATATGATGTTTTTATATTCACGTTAGGATGATGTTTTTACTCTTATATGATGTTTTTATATTCATGTTAGGATGATGTTTTTACTCTTATATGATGTTTTATATTCATGTTAGGATGATGTTTTTACTCTTATATGATGTTTTATATTCATGTTAGGATGATGTTTTTACTCTTATATGATGTTTTTACTCTTATATGATGTTTTTATATTCATGTTAGGATGATGTTTTTACTCTTATATGATGTTTTTATATTCATGTTAGGATGATGTTTTTACTCTTATATGATGTTTTATATTCATGTTAGGATGATGTTTTTACTCTTATATGATGTTTTTACTCTTATATGATGTTTTTATATTCATGTTAGGATGATGTTTTTACTCTTATATGATGTTTTATATTCATGTTAGGATGATGTTTTTACTCTTATATGATGTTTTTACTCTTATATGATGTTTTTATATTCACGTTAGGATGATGTTTTTACTCTTATATGATGTTTTATATTCATGTTAGGATGATGTTTTTACTCTTATATGATGTTTTTATATTCATGTTAGGATGATGTTTTTACTCTTATATGATGTTTTTATATTCATGTTAGGATGATGTTTTTACTCTTATATGATGTTTTATATTCATATTAGGATGATGTTTTTACTCTTATATGATGTTTTTATATTCATGTTAGGATGATGTTTTTACTCTTATATGATGTTTTTATATTCATGTTAGGATGATGTTTTTACTCTTATATGATGTTTTTATATTCATGTTAGGATGATGTTTTTACTCTTATATGATGTTTTTATATTCATGTTAGGATGATGTTTTTACTCTTATATGATGTTTTTATATTCATGTTAGGATGATGTTTTTACTCTTATATGATGTTTTATATTCATGTTAGGATGATGTTTTTACTCTTATATGATGTTTTTACTCTTATATGATGTTTTTATATTCATGTTAGGATGATGTTTTTACTCTTATATGATGTTTTTATATTCATGTTAGGATGATGTTTTTACTCTTATATGATGTTTTATATTCATGTTAGGATGATGTTTTTACTCTTATATGATGTTTTTACTCTTATATGATGTTTTTATATTCATGTTAGGATGATGTTTTTACTCTTATATGATGTTTTTATATTCACGTTAAGATGATGTTTTTTCCTCTAATATGATGTTTTTCTTCTCATTAATATCAAACAGCGACAGAACTCCAAACATATGTGTCCTGACCCCTGGCGTCCCTCGGCCCCGGCCAGGTCTGGTCCGGTCGGCCCCGGAGTGAACGGGCCCTCGTGGTCCGGCTGGTGAGAGCGAGGCCTGTCAGAAGGCATCAGCCTGACTGGTCTCGGGAGGAACTTGCTAACACATCATCGCCTCAGACTCTTCAGGAAAAAGGTTGATGGTCCATGAACAATAGTTGCTCCCCGTTCTCGCTCCCACTCCACCGATCCATCATCAGCCGGTCGGCGACAAGCGAGAGGATGTGTGAGGAGGAGAGAGAGAAAAGAGAGAGAAAAGAGAGGGATGTCCTGAACGACAACGTTGATTGACAGCAGCCAACCTTATCTACAATTACAAGTAGTACTTCTCTTCATGGTCGACTTGTACTTGAAGGCGTGAAGAGAAATGTATTTATTACTGATAACAGGTTGAAAGAAGGACTCGAACATTTTTAAACTCTAAACTAACAAAACACTGTTTAAGTTTCTTGAATCCATTTTATCACTTGAAATAACAGTTAAAGACACTCAAAATACACTCATTTTTTAATGATTTTGCTCAATCATAACAGAGACAAATCCAGAATTTTCAACTTCCATTTTGTTCAACTATGGCTCTTGGATTTCTTTGCAATCAAAACATTTTCAACTACAATCCAATCATTTTCAATTGTAATCAAACAATTTTCAACTGTAATCAAACAATTTTCAACTATAATCCAACAATTTTCAATTGTAATCAAACAATTTTCAACTATAATCCAACAATTTTCAATTGTAATCAAACAATTTTCAACTATAATCCAACAATTTTCAACTATAATCAAACAATTTTCAATTGTATTCAAACTATTTTCAACTATAATCCAACAATTTTCAATTGTAATAAAACAATTTTCAACTTTAATCAAACTATTTTCAATTGTATTCAAACAATTTTCAACTATAATCAAACAATTTTCAACTATAATCAAACAATTTTCAACTATAATCAAACAATTTTCAACTTTAATCAAACAATTTTCAACTTTAATCAAACAATTTTCAACTATAATCCAACAATTTTCAACTATAATCAAACAATTTTCAACTATAATCAAACAATTTTCAACTATAATCAAACAATTTTCAACTGTAATCAAACAATTTTCAACTATAATCAAACAATTTTCAACTATAATCAAACTATTTTCAACTATAATCAAACAATTTTCAACTATAATCAAACAATTTTCAACTGTAATCAAACAATTTTCAACTATAATCAAACAATTTTCTACTACAATCTAACAATTTTCAACTATAATCTAACAATTTTCAACTATAATCCAACAATTTTCAACTAGAATCAAACAATTTTCAACTAGAATCAAACAATTTTCAACTAGAATCAAACAATTTTCAACTATAATCAAACACTTGAGTATTGTTTTGATTGTTAAAGCGCTTTGTGACCCTGGTCTGGAAAAGCGCTATATAAATAAATATTACTTAATTACTTACTTTTCAACTTTAATCAAACAATTTTCAACTTTAATCAAACTATTTTCAACTATAATCCAGTTGTTGTCCAGCTCGTGTCCAGGCTGCCATTAAAAACTTCCAAATAACTAAAGTATTTTAATAAAGCAGTTCAATAAAGTACTGTTGCTTTTTAAAGGACCATAAAAGCAACAGTTTCAATAAAAAATATTTCTCTCAAATCTGTTTTGTAGTGTTTGTTTTACTAAATCACTTTATGACCCATTAAAGTGCAGTTTGAGGTCGTAGTAATCAGTTCAACATATTTCTCTTCAATAAGACGAAAATTGTAACAGATTCAACAACATCGGCAGATAAAAAACTCCACAAAATACGTGCCCTTCACACAACTCTGGATGAATGAGGCTCAAAGGATGTAAAAGATGTTGTTTCCCCAAATATGTCTTCAGAAATATTTTCTTTTTCTTCCTCCTGATACATATTTTACTGTCTTTTCAATCGACCGTTGATTAATATTCTATTCATTTAAAGACATTTTCGTGTCAATGACGTGCAGATGTTGTGGATTATTTATTCAAAATTATCAGAGCCAACCTTCAAACAGATCTAAAGCAAATTTCAAACTATAATTCAAGAATTTTCAACTTTAATCAAACAATTTTCAACTATAATCAAACAATATTTAAATATAATTAAACACTTTTCAACTATAATCAAACACTTTTCAACTATAATCAAACAATTTTCAACTATAATCTAACAATTTTCAACTATAATCAAACAATTTTCAACTATAATCAAACAATTTTCAACTATAATCCAACAATTTTCAACTATAATCCAACAATTTTCAACTATAATTCAACAATTTTCAACTATAATCAAACAATTTTCAACTATAATCAAACAATTTTCAACTATAATCAAACACTTTTCAACTGTAATCAAACACTTTTCAACTATAATCAAACAATTTTCAACTATAATCAAACAATTTTCAACTATAATCAAACAATTTTCAACTATAATCAAACAATTTTCAACTATAATCCAACAATTTTCAACTATAATCAAACAATTTTCAACTATAATCAAACAATTTTCAACTATAATCAAACCATTTTCAACTATAATCAAACACTTTTCAACTATAATCAAACAAATTTCAACTATAATCAAACAATTTTCAACTATAATCAAACAATTTTCAACTATAATCAAACAATTTTCAACTATAATCAAACAATTTTAAACTGTAATCAAACAATTTTCAACTATAATCAAACAATTGTCAACTATTATCAAACATTTTTCAACTATAATCAACATTTTTCAACTATAATCAAACAATTTTCAACTATAATCAAACAATTTTCAACTATAATCAAACAATTTTCAACTATAATCAAACAATTTTCAACTATAATCCAACAATTTTCAACTATAATCAAACAATGACAATCAAATGTTGTAAAAGATGTTCCCAAAAAGTAGATAAAAAAATCTTTCTTTCTTCCTCCTGATACATATTTTACCGTCTTTTCAATCGACCGTTGATTAATATTCTATTCATTTAAGGAAATTTTCGTCTCCCTTTTTTAGACGATGTAATGGAGTTATTATTTAAAATAATCAGAGCCAGGCCTTCAAACAAATCTCTCGCCTCGAGGCAAAGATGAAAATCCACATGTCAACACGCCGCTGATGCTAAATCAAGTTACTCAGATTTCAGCTTCTCTTTCACCGAGACACGGCTGGAGAACGCGATGTATAAACGCGATAATAAAACACATTTCCGCGTCCGTGCGGACAGTACGGGGGATGTTGAGACTCGGGGAAGATACGATTTGTCTCGGAGAATCCAGGAGGTGGACAGAACGTGTCCTGGGGCCCCGAGAATCGGTGTAAACTCACTTAGGAAAGATGCAAATTCAATCTCAGCCCATTAACATTGTTAAGTCCTTCCCGAGCGTTTGGTCGTCGTGTTCGCTCGTCCGACTTTCAAGTGGAATATTCCGCTGTAAACATCACAGGCGAGAAGATGAAGCTGCAGTTTTCGTGGATTTTCTTCTTTCAAAATGAACATAAAACGAATTTCTGCTCATTTCTTCGTTTTTAAAGATCCATCATTGATCAAGACATAGATATATTTTTCCTCCATGAGACAAATTAGTCCAAGACACGAGATGAAGATTAAGGTTTAAAAAAAAGAAAAGAAATGGGGCTGTTAGCCATGATCTAGACGTAGCTCGTTCAGAATCTGCAGCTCATGTCCTGACTAAGACTAAGACGAACACACCTGTGTTCTCCTTTTCACATTGACTTCAGTAGATTTAAGAATACAATTTAAAATCCTTATCTCTACCTATAAAGCTTTACATGTTCTAGCACCAACATACATTAAAGATCCAAACGTATCAACCCTCTAGGACCAAACGATCCTTAAACACAGATCTATTAGTTATAACAAAGGAATGTCTTTAATGTAGATTTGGAGCCAGGGCCTTTAGTTTTCAAGCCCCTCTGCTGTGGAACCGTGGACCGGCTTCAGTCCGTAGGGCAGACACCCTCTCAGAACAATCTTAAAACCTTACTTTTGGATAAAGTTATAATTAGGACTGAATCTTTTTGTTTATCTTAGCTGCTATAGGCTTAGAATGCTGGAGGAGTTTTAGACACTGAACTCATCTGTACATCCTTCTTTTCTTCATTATATTCATCACTTTTTTAAACACATTTCTAAACATTTCTCTCCTGAAGCTCGACCTCCAGAGCTGCCGCTGATCCAGGACCTCCACCATGTCATCGGATCCAGAGTTCTCTCCAGCACCTCCATGGACTCTTCTATACTCTTTTCTCTCACTCTATCCTCCCTCACTCTTCTCTCCATCCATCTGTCTCCCCCCCCCATCCTTCCTCCCAGTCAATCAAAGTAAATGTCAACCATGATTCTGGTTCTGCTCTAAGTTTCTGCTTCTAAAAGGAAGATTTTCCTCACCAATGCCATGATGTGATTTACTCATTATTGAGTTGCTGGATCTGTTTTTCTTTCTCCACTATAGTCTTACTTCAACTGTAAAGTGTCTTGAGATAACTTTGTTATGATAAGACACTTGAAATAAAATTGAATTGAATTGAATTATCCGTACTTTAAGCACATATTCGTGAGAGGTATTGAAAAAAACGAGACACTGTAACACCGACCATAGTTATGAGAACAGGATCATCAAGAGCGCCATCTAAAGGCAGGAAACTGGAGTGTGTAGATTTCAGTTATACTCAAACTCCTCTTAAAGGTGAAACGTCTTCACAAAACTTTACCAACTCATGGAATCTTTTCGAACACAATGAGAATCTACATGAACATCAGGAACATGAGTTCGACTGTTGTTGGAATAGTGATTTAAAATATTGCGTAGTATCGCCTCCTTGACAATGGGTGGCGCTGTGACCACTATAGAATCACTGCTGTCACACAAAGATGTGTCAAAAGCTGTGTCTCAAATCTCATACTTGTGTACTTAAACTTAGTATTTTTAGTGCATAAGTGCGTCTTAATTCTTAGTATGTAAATGTAGTGCTCCATACACACTATATTGTCACTAAAACACCCACAAAACTGAGTATGTTGATATATGTATGATGGACACTTTCTAAAAGACTCCATTTTAGTGACGTTGACGTTGTAAAAGGAAGTTACGTCATATATATATATATATATATATATATATATACTAACGTCTTCGCTGCTGATACCGGCGTAAATATCTCGTCAATTTTTCTCATATTTCTTGATCCAAACCAAACGTGCTGCCTGCAGGTGGTGATATTGTTCCTACAGCTGGTTGAAATCATCCTTAAAAAGTAGTAGAAGAAGAAGCTGTCACATCATTTCCTGTTAGTGTGTAGCAGCAGAGTTTGATTTGAGACATACTATCTGTGGAGGATTAGTTACTAGTTAGTACGTACACTATCCTGATGATACTAACCAGTGCACTAGGAGAAGTATGTGATTTGAGACACAGCTAAACCCTTTAGCAACATTGCTAACCATATTCGATCCTCCAACATCCATAGATTAGTCATTGCGACAAGATCTGAGGACAAATGTCGACTTAAACAAAATATTTGTACATAATTTATAATCTCCTGAAATGATCTTCACATTTTAAAGCTTTACTGTTGCATGAATGTTTATGAAGTAGGTACACATTTAATCCTAATTATGTTTAGAAGGAAAAATAAGTAACCCTAGCTAGTACAGGGGCAGAACCACTGATTGCAAGGGATTTACTAAGATCACACGTATCATTTTAACATTGATGAAGTTGTGCTGATGGTTTGCTGCAGGAGTCGTTTATCTCGACTATCTAGAAGTAAAGATAATTTATTCAATGATATAATGATGTCATTATTGAACAATCGTGAAGCAGCAAAAGCAGCATTTTTCTCCTTCATAAATGCATCAAGAAATGCGACTGACACATGTCCTCGCTCGCCAGGCGGCTGATTTTTAGAGTAGCTTTAGGAGCCTGAAGGAACAATATCCACCACCGTCCCTCACTGTCTGTCTCCCTTATTAGAGCCGTGATTGGCTCAGACGTCCCTGGAGAAAAAGTCACATTAGGGACTGAAATACCAACTAAAGATGACAGCCGGTTGTCCCAGTTCATAATCTGAGCCGAGATCTTGACCAAAATAATGGCTCTAATCACCGTCGCATCGCGATTCCTCGGCTCCAGATCCTCCAGAAACCTCAGTTAAAAAGGAAAAGAAATTGAGGGTAAAAAATGTTCCGCTTGGAAAAATACACCATAAATTGTAATTTAAAAACCTTAGCTGTGTCTCAATTCTCTTACTTCTCTTAGTGCACTGGTTAGTATCATCAGGATAGTGTACGTACTAACTAGTAACTAATCCTCCACAGATAGTATGTCTCAAATCAAACTCTGCTGCTACACACTAACAGGAAATGACGCAACAGCTTCTTCTTCTACTATTTAAGGATGATTTCAAGCAGCTGTAGGAACACTATCGCCACCTGCTGGCAGCACGTTTGGTTTCAAGAAATATGAGAAATATTGGCGAAATATTTACGTCGGAATCAGCAGCGAAGACGTGTCGTCCTCCTACGGCTGCTGAAAATATAACTGTAAGTATATGAATATATATATTTAAATATATATGACGTAACCTCCGTTTACAACGTCAACGTCACTAAGATGGAGTCGTTTAGTGTAGAAAGTGTCCATCGATCCATACTCAGTTTTGTGGGTGTTTTAGTGTCAATTTAGTGTGTATGGCTACTACATTTACATACTAAGAATTGAGACGCACTTATGCGCTAAAAACACTAAGTTTAAGTACACAAGTATGTGATTTGAGACACAGCTCCGGTTTCCCTGTCAAGTACATGGTGACTGCCATCTGTTTGGTCAGAACTTTACTTGCATCAAGTATTTCCTTCAGCTTCAAGTCAGAGCCAAAAATATTCAATATTACACAACCAGACAATGCATTTTTGACTCCAGAAATGGAGAAAGAAAAGACGTAAGTAACTAAGTAAGTAAGTAATTTGTATTTATGTAGCGCTTTTCCAGACCAGGCTCACAAAGCGGTTTTTATTTGTTCAGGCGTTTCCTTGATTTTCTGGAACTCCTGTGTTGTTCTCAGTATTATCTTGATCTTTACAGTATTTATTTTAATCGAATATTGATTTGATTGTTTAAGCGCTTTGTGACCCTGGTCTGGAAAAGCGCTATATAAGTAATACAAATAACTTACTTAGTAACTATCTTTTAAAGGAGGTGTTTTTAAGAAGTAAACAAACAACAAACTAACTTAATATTCTTGATATATTTCAATTCAAATATGATTTCCTTCACACGTCAATGAACTAAAACAACGATCGCTCTACAAATTGTTGATCAAAACACTTTCTTCTTCCGAACACGTCGATGAGCGTCAAGCCAGTGTTCCATTAAGGTCTAATGATGCTTTGACCTCTGCTCCCGTCTGCCTCCGTGACCCACATACGAAGGTCAGATATTGGCTTTAATACTTCTCTCTTATCGCCCTCATTAACCGGGAGAATTCCCGCCGGGACTTTGAAGGAGTGATGAAGCGACCGACGTCGGTGTAGTGTGGCAGCCGGGGGGAGGAGAGCCGGGGAGCCAGCCAGGCGGTCTCCTATTGATCTGTGTGGATTAGGAGGCCGTTGTTCTAAAAGGTGGAATTTGCTTCGGAGTAGATTATTACAGGCTTTGGGATTTAGTCCTTAAAAATACTCCCAGCACAATAACTTTGTGAGCGAGACATATTTAGTAACCAATAACCTCACGAGGAGAAGGAAGAGATTGTTTTTTTTTCTCTGGCAACGAAACCGAATCGTCCATCATTCGATTCATAAACTACTTTTATTTCGGAATTGTACACGTGACATGCAGTATTACACGTTTATTAGTGAACTAGGCATCGCTTCGGTAAAATTTTATTTCACCAAACATTTATTCATTCATTTTCTACCGTTTTATACCTTGTGGGGGTCGTGGGGAGACTGGAGTCTATCCCAGTTTCATTTGGCAAGAGGCAGGGGACACCCTGGACAGGATGCCAGTCCGTCTCAGGACACACAAAGACACACAACCAGTCACACACACACTCATACCTATGGAGTTCCCCCAAGTTCTCAATCAACCTCAGTCTTCTCTCCGTCCATCTGTCTATCCCCCCATCCTTCCTCCCAGTCGGTCACAGAAAGATTCAACAATGAGTCTGGTTCTGCTCGAGGTTTCTGCCGTCTAAAAGGAAGATTTTGACTGATTGTTGAGTTGCTGGATCTGTTTTTGATGTTTTTGGACCGTGGGAGGAAACCGGAGTAAACCCACACAACACGGGGTGAACATACTAACATCACATACAGAAACGTCTCAAGTTGGCTCGGCCTGGAGTCGAACCAGCAACCCTTTACTTGACAACCCTGTACTTATTTTGACATGTGTACTAAAATATGGTCACGTCACCATATCAGGGGATTTTATACGAACTTGTTATTCTTGTGCGTCCGTGAACAAAAATGAATCCCAAACCGTGTTTACTCTAAAGAAAGTTCACGGTTTCCCACATTGAAGTCGACTTCAAAACCAGTGGTTCTGGATCCATATCTGCGGGGCTGCAGACCGGTTGAGTCAAAACCCGCCTGCAGGAGAGACCCCGTTGTTCATGATTACTGAGAGTTCATTTATATAGATGCATATTCAGCAGTGTGTTTGATACCCCTCTCCACTTCTTTGGCCGCCTCTTTTAAAAGAAAACCATCGTTCCGCTTAGTATGCAACCCACACAGACTCGCCTTCGGGGCATCATCAGTGGATGCTGAAGTGATGAGGGAATAGAGAGATAGCGCGGGGCGAGCGAAAGCAAATATCAAATAAATAAATACACACTCTTTGTGTGCACGGTAGGATCTCTGAGAGCCATCAGTGTCGCGACCCATTCGACTTGATAAACTGTGGCTAAAAGGCTCTTCGCTCCCCCGTCATCGCCATCGATCCACAAAAGTTCCTCCTGCCAGAGAACTTTCCCCCAAAAAACAAACTCTTTGTCTGGTAGAACAAGAAAGAAAATGCGTCTCCGTCTCTTCCCTTCCTTCACCTCGGTGCTGCCGGGGAGTCGACACAAAGTGAGTTCCTTGTCTTTATCCTCCCTGACTTCTCGATAACTCCTTTGGGAAATGAAGCAAGTTGATTTGCCACTCCTGAGCCAGAGCCTTAATTACGTACTAAGTCATGCCTGGCACAGGATTCTCATCTCCGTCTGCTGTATTTGGCTGACACCGTGTTCTCGGCTACAGATTGACGGTTGGATGTGGTGCGTTTGTCCCTCGAACCGACCCCGATGAAGGCGCTGACGTCACGTCAAAGCGTATTTTAAACGGAAACGAATGGACTTGAGGTAGGAGTCGAACCGTTGATCACGGGCTGAATCTGTTTCTCTATGTTTAATACTGTGTTACTTTGTGTGATTGTTTCCGTCTGATCTCGATGTCGAACCGTCTCACAGTATCTTGACAATGATCAGGTGACAACTGACATGTCTGTGGGGGATTAAGAGGAAACTCAATCAGGTCAAAGGATAAAGATGGACCGAAGACCACTATGAAAGTTAAATAACATCCAATAATGATGGAATTAAAACAATATTTATCACATAATAGGTTAAGATTTCCAGAATTCAAGGCCCATAATTCACCTGATTTACTCTCCTTTCGACATCTTTCTTTGTTTTAATTATTATTAATATCATCATTTATGTGTTTTTGTTTTTGTTCAGGTAAACTAAAGTGTGTGTGTGTGTGTTGTTGTGATGTGTGACTCTATTGTATCATCAGTGTTTGTGTGTTGTTGTGATGTGTGACTCTATTGTATCATCAGTGTGTGTGTGTTGTTGTGATGTGTGACTCTACTGTATCATCAGTGTGTGTGTGTTGTTGTGATGTGTGACTCTACTGTATCATCAGTGTGTGTGTGTTGTTGTGATGTGTGACTCTATTGTATCATCAGTGTGTGTGTGTTGTTGTGATGTGTGACTCTATTGTATCATCAGTGTGTGTGTGTTGTTGTGATGTGTGACTCTATTGTATCATCAGTGTGTGTGTGTTGTTGTGATGTGTGACTCTATTGTATCATCAGTGTGTGTGTGTTGTTGTGATGTGTGACTCTATTGTATCATTAGTGTGTGTGTATGTTGTTGTGATGTGTGCCTCTATTGTATCATCAGCGTGTGTGTGTGTTGTTGTGATGTGTGACTCTATTCTATCATCTGTGTGTGTGTGTTGTTGTGATGTGTGACTCTATTGTATCATCAGTGTGTGTTTGTCGTTGTGATGTGTGACACTATTGTATCATTCGTGTGTGTGTGTGTGTGTTGTTGTGATGTGTGACTATATTATATCATCTGTGTGTGTGTGTTGTTGTGATGTGTGACTCTATTGTATCATCAGTGTGTGTGTTGTTGTGATGTGTGACTCTATTGTATCATCAGTGTGTGTGTGTTGTTGTGATGTGTGACTCTATTGTATCATTAGTGTGTGTTTGTTGTTGTGATGTGTGACTCTATTGTATCATTAGTGTGTGTGTGTGTGTTGTTGTGATGTGTGACTCGATTGAATCATCAGTGTGTGTGTGTGTGTTGTTGTGATGTGTGACTCTATTGTATCGTCAGTGTGTGTGTGTTGTTGTGATGTGTGACTCTATTGTATCATCAGTGTGTGTGTGTTGTTGTGATGTGTGACTCGATTGAATCATCAGTGTGTGTGTGTGTTGTTGTGATGTGTGACTCTATTGTATCATCAGTGTGTGTGTGCTGTTGTGATGTGTGACTCTATTGTATCATCAGTGTGTGTGTGTTGTTGTGATGTGTGACTCTATTGTATCATCCGTGTGTGTGTGCTGTTGTGATGTGTGACTCTATTGTATCATCAATGTGTGTGTGCTGTTGTGATGTGTGACTCTATTGTATCATCAATCAGTGTGTGTGTGTTGTGATGTGTGACTCTATTGTATCATCAGTGTGTGTGTGACTCTATTGCATCATCAGTGTGTGTGTGTTGTTGTGATGTGTGACTCTATTGTATCATCAGTGTGTGTGTGTTGTTGTGATGTGTGACTCTATTGTATCATCAGTGTGTGTGTTGTTGTGATGTGTGACTCTATTGTATCATCAGTGTGTGTGTGTTGTTGTGATGTGTGACTCTATTGTATCATCAGTGTGTGTGTTGTTGTGATTTGTGACTCTATTGTATCATCAGTGTGTGTGTGTTGTTGTGATGTGTGACTCTATTGTATCATCAGTGTGTGTGTTGTTGTGATGTGTGACTCTATTGTATTATCAGTGTGTGTGTGCTGTTGTGATGTGTGACTCTATTGTATCATCAGTGAGTGTGTGTATTGTTGTGATGTGTGACTCTATTGTATCATCAGTGTGCGTTTGTTGTTGTGATGTGTGACTCTATTGTATCATTAGTGTGTTTGTTGTTGTGATGTGTGACTCTATTGTATCATCAGCGTGTGTGTGTGTTGTTGTGATGTGTGACTCTATTGTATCATCAGTGTGTGTGTTGTTGTGATGTGTGACTCTATTGTATCATCAGTGTGTGTTGTTGTGATGTGTGACTCTATTGTATTATCAGTGTGTGTGTGCTGTTGTGATGTGTGACTCTATTGTATCATCAGCGTGTGTGTGTGTTGTTGTGATGTGTGACTCTATTGTATCATCAGTGTGTGTGTTGTTGTGATGTGTGACTCTATTGTATCATCAGTGTGTGTTGTTGTGATGTGTGACTCTATTGTATTATCAGTGTGTGTGTGCTGTTGTGATGTGTGACTCTATTGTATCATCAGTGTGCGTTTGTTGTTGTGATGTGTGACTCTATTGTATCATTAGTGTGTTTGTTGTTGTGATGTGTGACTCTATTGTATCATCAGCGTGTGTGTGTGTTGTTGTGATGTGTGACTCTATTGTATCATCAGTGTGTGTGTTGTTGTGATGTGTGACTCTATTGTATCATCAGTGTGTGTTGTTGTGATGTGTGACTCTATTGTATCATCAGTGTGTGTTGTTGTGATGTGTGACTCTATTGTATCATCAGTGTGTGTTGTTGTGATGTGTGACTCTATTGTATCATCAGTGTGTGTTGTTGTGATGTGTGACTCTATTGTATCATCAGTATGTGTTTCATTTAAATATTGACATTAGAAAATGATCTTAAGCTCCGCCCACTGAAAACGCTTTTTTTTCAGGGATTAAATCTTGTTGACCATAACCACACCCACTCTGCTGTTATTGGTCAAGCATTGAGGTTAGTCACCGAGCATCATTAATCCCGGAAGTCTCTACCTCCATGGGTGAAGCCTTTACTATGTCATAATGGACTCTCGTAACCTCTTGTTCGTCCAGATTTCAGAGCAACTTTATAAAGTAATAAAGTGTAAAACATGGTCATGATGAGAAGTTACTGCGTCTTGAAGAACATTCACTACATGTCAGGAGAGTTGATCAGTAGTTGATCTATAGACCCTCAAAACCATTAAATTACATCCATTATTAATGTAATGTTTTCCATATTTTCTACATACTGTGTTACAAAAAATGTCAAGAATGTAAGGCCTATAATTCACCTAATTTACTCTCCATCCCCTCTTTCTTTTTCCGGATCATTTGGTTTTCAAATTGAATCATGTCATCCTCTGTCATTTATGTGTTTGTCGTTTCTTTTCAAATCTTTAAATTTCATAAGAAAGTATGACTTTGAATGAATCAGTTCTTGACAGGCCAGTTTTTGCACAGTCCTATGAGTTCATTTTCACCATCAAGGCAATATCCATCCATTTAAGAGGAGGCCCAGGATCCTCTTTGACTGACCCGTCTGTGTCGTCTGTGTTGTTGTTTACTCTTTGTTCCTTTCCCCCCCCCTCATCTTGGGAAATGCATGACAAACAAAGTCTGTGATTTGCCGACATTCATCATTCGGTGTGTCGCTGAAATCTTGCGTAACATCTGGGGCCGTGCAGTCCAACAAAAGATGATTTCCCTGAAGTAGGTCGAAGAGCTTTGGGCTGCCAAACAGGCCCAGTGGTTCCTTTATTTATGTATTTAGCAGTGGGGTGATCTACTTGTGTTCCAGCATCTAATGTAGGTTTTTATTTTTATTTGCTGCACAGCCTGATGAAATACCAGAGTAGCTGAAAAAAAAGGCAGATCTTCATGACATATTTTCTCTTAGTAAATTAAATCTTAGAAGTGGCCAAATGGCCTGAAAGTCAAATATGTCAGCATATTTTCTCGCGTTCACTCCACGCTGTCTATCAGTCAGAAGAGTCGACCAAATCATGGAAGCCCCTCACGGTGTTGCCTTTGTAGACAACCTGATAGATTCTTAGCTCTTCCTTCTGTGTCTCCGCCGTCCTCAGTCTCTCTGGATGTGGCCGTATTTAAAAAACCTAGCATTCTGTTTACTCCGGGATTACTGCTTTTGTATGTTTCGAATTTGACAGCTGCTTAATTCAACTCCCCAGTGTGGAGGCTGCACGATAAGGCAGATATGGGTTTCTAATCTTTTCCCTGCCTAAATCCCTTCCAAATCTTCTCCGTCTTTCTCTCTCCCCATCATTACTTTCTGTGAGATTAAAACATCTTCCGTCGTAACTCTTGGCTTTCGCTGGAGAGCTGCTGGAACGCTCTTGTAGGACTGCTAATGAAGGGAGCTGCTCCTTTGACAGCTGTTGCTTCTGACGGGAAAAGGCTCCTAGGCGAGGGGCCCCCGACGAACCACGCCTCAGAACCTCGTCTCGCCCGTGGCTGTTAAAGGCAACTTGACGAGGCGCTACATATCATTTGTGACTGGAAAATATGGAACCAAGAGTCAGATCTTTGTCAGTTTTAGCTTCAAAATATGTTGAAATACACAAGCAGATTCACAATAAAATACTTTTTATTATCTATTTCATTCTGTTTTTTCGGCTTTTGCTTGTGTAAACTCAATATGACTTGCACACTTTTAAGAAATATATAATTTACTTTATATGTTATAGTACATTATAGTACAAATACTTTAAATGGGAAATGAAATGGTTTAGTTTGTATTGGGAGATGCATTTCGAGTTTAACATTTTTTTTATAGTTTAATTGAATTTATGAATCGATTTCTATTTTATTTAGGCTCCCTAAACTGATTGAATCATAATAATAATTACTATTACTATAATTTAAGAGCAATATAGCAAGGTGTTAAATTTGGGGGCATGACCAAAGTGAAAGGATGATGTATTCTATTCTATGTTAATCTTTGTATCCTTTTCTTTGTGTTATTTCCTTTGATCTATATTCTTTATATTTGCACTTTGTCATCCCTTGCACTTTGTTCTTTTTATTGACCTTTGTTCTTGTTTTTATGAAACTATTGACTGCTGTGAACTGGAAACCTAATTTCAGAAAAAAAGGGATTAATAAAGTCAATCTAATCTAATCTAAATATTACACCAACCAAGAATATTATCTCTGTTTTCTTCTTTCGCTTTCATAAAAGTTGACCGAGTAAGGGTTGAGGTGAATGCATCCTTTTTTTTCCTTTTATTTTTTGTATTTATTAGCTTCATGTTGTTTCCTCCTCGAATGTAATGCTCGGCAAGTGTGTTTTTTAAGTAATACATTTAGTGTATAACCTGAAGCTCTTTCACTTTAAATGAATAACACATGAGCCTCCGACTACATTTGCGACTTGGCTTCAAGGAAACTGATGGATTAATAGCGATGTCGAGCTAGCTTCTTTAACAAAACACACATCCATCAGGAAAATACAAAGTATGACTAATGCCTGATTGTACGCGGCATTAGTCACTGGCTGCGGTCTTTATGTGTTACTTTGTACAATTAGGAGTCGGTGTCCAATTATGCATCCATCACGCCGACAGGGATTTATCTCTGCTACACCTTGTTGACGGCAGAAGCGGCATCTGAACCTTTAACAACCTGCCGATGACAATAAAGACGGTCGGATTTACCGCGGTTCCCACGTCAACCCGCCTCTTATTATACCTCCGTCGTCTGAACCGCTCGACCTCTTGTTGGTCCAACGTCGGCGCTCGAGTGTCGGAGTTTAATCTCCGGCGTACAAGTTTGTTCTTCATTTGTAAACACAATGAGAGCCACTGAAGCACTTCATGAGGAACCTTCAGGGCCAATGAAGTCCTTCAAAAATACTTCAACCATCTCGACAGTCGGGAATACAAGGCGTTGTTTTGTATGTGAAGCTCTTGAGCTGCAGTTATAAAAGGAAGCTGTACTTTTATTTTTCAAGAAGATACATCTGATTATTTCATGTTAAACAAAGCTTCACTTCACGTACTTTGCCCTCAGAGCTTCTACTGTGGAGTAAAAGTGTTTATCCTCGAGATAAATGCTGTCTTTATACATTTAAAGAACATTTTCAAGAGACTCTCGATTGGTCGGCGGCTCCTGCTTGGAGGTTTCGTGGCATCTGAGTTTCATATGAAAGATGCGGTTCAAAGTGGACCAGTTAATCTTCTCCGTGTACACATACGTTAGAGGCACGACAGCGTGGAAGTGATTTATACGTCGCACTGACAATCCATGAAATATCGAGCCTCTTAATCAGCAAAATGGAGCAGCTCTTGGCTGCCAATTCAAGACTTCTGGACAACAGATGTGTATTTACCACTGTAATATCCTCAAATCTGTCCGTCCTGGCTGTGACTCCTCGCATCCTTCCTCATGTTGGGTGAGAACCGAGCCATTTCTGAAGCTGAAAATACATTTTCCTGAACCTCCCTGGATTAAAAACAAATAACTCAATATAAACATCTGCATTTCTTAATGACCAAAGTTTTCGCTTTTGTCCAACTTCTCGGATTCAATAAGTGAAATCCTAACAGAGTTGTTTTAATGACTGCATGAACGGAATAAGGAACGAGCTCATTTCGCAAGGTCAGCTGGGAAATAAAAACATAGTATACCTGCTGTAAAAATAGAAATAATAATATTCAGAATATGGCTCTAAAGTTGGTGAGATTGAATTACTGAGAATCACTAAGAGAATAAGAAACAATTGCACTTCTTCTTCTTTTCCTTTCGGCTGCTCTCTTCGGGGGTCGCCACAGCGAATGGACCTCCTCCATCTCTAACCTGTTCTCTGTATTATCATGTCCTCCTTTACTACATCCATGAACCTTTTCCATGCTCTTCCTCTAGACCTCCTGCCTGGAAGATCCAACCCCAACATCCTTCCATCAATATACTCACTATCTCTCCTCTGTACATGACCATCTCAATCTCTCTGAACTTATGTCCAAAACATCTAACATGTTCCTCTGATTGACTCATTCCTGATCCATCTTTGTCGCCCCCAAAGAGAACCTCAACATCTTCATCTCTTCTACCTCCAGCTCTGCTTCCTGCCTTTTCTTCACTGTCTCTAGACCATAGATCATGACTGCTCTCACCACTGTCTTGTAGATCTTTCCTTCCATTCATGACACTTTTCTCCACACATTCCAACACGTTTCTTCACCTCTTTTCCACAATCTCCACTGCTCTGGACCGTTGACCCTCAATACTTAAAATCCTCCACCTTCTTCATCTCCACTCCCTGTACCCTCATGGTTCCACTTGGGTTCCTCTCATTCACACACATGTATTCTGTCTTGCTGCCACTAACCTTCATTCTTCTCCTTTCTGGAGCATATCTCCAGCTTCTCCTCCACCTGCTCTTACCACAGATCGCAATGTCATCTGCAAACATCATAGTCAATGGAGATTCCTGTCTAATTTCACCTGTCAGTCTGCCCATCACTTCTTTATTACCTCTATTACCTGAACCGACATATCCATTGAAGTCTGCACCAAGTATCACTCTCTCACCTCTGGGGATATTCTGCAACACTACATCTACGTCACTCCAGAATGTTTCCCTCTCTTCCAATTCACACCCCACCTGTGGGGCATAGCCACTAATAACATTCAACATCACACCTTCAATTTCAAACTTCAGACTCACCTGTCTATCTGAAACTCTTTTCACTTCCAGGAACTTCCTAACAAACTCCTCTTTTAGGAGAAGCCCTACTCCATGTCTCTTACTATCAATACCATAGAGGTAAAACTTAAAACCTGCACCTAAGCCTCTTGCCTTGATACCTGTCCACCTGGTCTCCTGGACACACAGTATATCAACTTTCCTTCTCTGCATCATGTCAATCAACTCTCTAGCTTTTCCCGTCTTCGTCCCAATATTCAAAGTCCAAACTCTGAGTCCTATTTCCTTTTTTCTCTCTGTTTCTGAGGCCGCCTTCCCCCTCTCCTCCTCAGACTTCGACCCACTGTAGCCCAATTTCCATTGTTGCCCTGTAGGTTATCGGCACCAACTGCGCTCGTTGTTAACCCAGGACTCAACTGATCCGGTCTGGTAGTCATGGTAGCGATTTGCATATTTGGTTTTGGCACAGATTTTATGTTGGATGCATTTTTCAGGGCTTGGGACCGACTCAAAAAGACATTGGCTTGTGACCCCTTAAGGCTGCATTAATAAGAAACAATTGCACATGTTTTTTAAAGTTTTCGGTCGCTAATGTAATTCAGCACAAAGACTCATATTAAAAAAAAAGATTTTATCGTTGTGTTTTGGCTCCATTTTCCATTTTCTGTATGCTGCATTCCAGTGCCATCGGTTGTGCAAACTCAAAACTCACTTCTATTCATACACAACTTTTAAAAGATAAAAAAGATAAAAAATAAACACACACAAGCTCAGAATGTAAAGTGATATTGTGCAGTTTGTGTAGAAGGATGAATGTGAAGTAAAAATGTCTCTTAAAAAAGCATATATATTGCTGAAGTAGATTTATAATCTATATCTATATACATTTTAGTTAACTCCCTGTAGATAATTAATAGAAATTATCATTATAATAATTCTTTTTTTATATAGTTATAGGTGCTAAATATAATTTTGTGACAAGAATCTGATTCCCATACAAAGAGTAAACTATATTAAATTATCAATACAATATAATACATTTGGCTTTTATTACCTTCTTTGTATTATGCATTCAAGTTCCAAATTTGCTTGTGTAAACTTTTGTAACTTTTAGAGGAAAAGAGATTTAAAATAAATCAATCAATCAATAAATGCACACAAGCTGTAAGTGTGAATTCAGTTTGTGTTGAAGGATGTTTGTGAGGTAAAAATGTATCTTTAAGACTATATGATGTTATTAAAGTGTCTATATAAGTATTTTTCTACTTTATTCAACCCTTATTTAAGAATATACAAGATTGAAGAGGATGAAGATGATGGAGATGAAGATAAATATGATGATGATGATGATGATAATGATGATGATGATGATGATGATGATGATGATGAAGATGAAGATGAAGATGATGAAGATGATCTTGAAGATGAAGATAAAGATGATGATGAAGACGATGATGATGATGATGATTATCTTGAAGATGATGATGACGAAGATGAAGATGAAGGTAAAGATAAATATGATGTCGATGATGAAGATGATGATGTAGATGATGAAGACGATGATAAGAGATGATGATGATGATGAAAAAACACAATCCAAACAACTGAATAAAAACAAATACTTGTTAATAACTTTATAGTATCTCAAGTTCAAACGTGGGGTAATCAGACAAGAAAGAAGCCTTTTAGTTATCAAGACACAATCTTTATTCACGGATAAAGATGATGTCGAAGGTGCAGAGATCAGAGCAGAATCCTAAGCTCGATGCTTGAATATGTTTATATTCACAACGACAACATACAAATGATAACAATAAAAAAGTAACTTGTTATTTCAGTTAAAAGTACCAGTCAGTATTTTTCTCAAATCTGCTTCGAAATGTAATTCCTGCTGGTTGACTATCACCCATCCTGCCCCCCCGCACACACACACACACACACACACACACACACACACACACACACACACACACACACACACACACACACACTACCTCCCAACCATGTGCAACATTTGTCTCTGATTTGGAATGAAGAGAAAATGCTTCCCTGTAGGCTCACAAGTGGCCCATCTTGAGGCCTGGCTGAGATTGATGCCTGTGATCCAGCTGTGCTGATTTACTCCCCTCACCCACAGGGGAGTGGGAGATTACACTGTGCTCTGCTGGAGAAGATGAGTGGAAGGCAGATAAAGCGAGAGCGAGCTGGAAACCCAGACAGGGAATGAGGTTGAAAGACAGATGTCATGTGGTGGACGAGACCCTGTAGGGTTTTTTTTTGTCTTATCGATCTTCTGTACTCTGACCACACCTCGTATTATCCCTCTGTTATTCTATTGACTCCCATTGAATCACAGAAATACTTTGTTAAACTCTCCACAGGCGACTTCGCTCTCGTACAGATGCTCCATATGATGCGCTTGAATGATCGATCCATTCATTATTGACGCTCAGACGAGTAAACTAGTGGTGCTCGAAATATAAATGAAAAAAGTCTTACATTTGTAAAGTAAACACATGCTGTATTGCTGTGCTAGTAATGACAAGGAGTATATGAATAATATATACATATATAAATACATGTAAGTAAATGAAAAATAGAAAACATTACTACTAAATACACAGTACAATGAGTTGGAGTGAGTAAAGACACTTTGGACGGGTCAACACACACATATTAACCTCTTTATGACTAGTTGGAGAAGATCGACTGCATGAAAGTGAACTTATACATTTTGTTTTCACAGAAACAAACAGAAATAAATGTAAAAAAACGCACAATACTAAAAAGTTCTACAAAACAGCTGAAAACAAAATCAGATCATCCTTTCTCTTTGTGTATTGTCCAATATATCGTAACCAAATAACTGATTATCAAGAGTGGCAAGAGAAAGGTGATCGCAAGACGCAAAAACCACTACAACAAAAGGGTCAATAAAGATAGAACAGTTACATGAAGTGCTGAAAAAAGGGGCCACAAATAATCAGTCTCCAAACTAGAGATTATAAGTAAGTAAGTAAGTAAGTAAGTAAGTAAGTAAGTAATATTTATTTATATAGCGCTTTTCGAGACCAGGGTCACAAAGCGCTTAAACAATCAAAACAATACTCAAAAAAGTATATACTTTAAAGATCAAGATAATACTGAGAACAACACAGGAGTTCCAGAAATTCAAGGAAAAGCCTGAACAAATAGAAACGTCTTAAGATGTTTCTTAAAGGAGTCAGTAGATCATCAAGAACAAAGAGAGAGAAGATCGTTCCAAAGCTTAGGAGCAACAGCCTGAAAAGATTTCTCTACTCTGGTCCTGAGCCTAATGGGTTGATGACGCTTCATGGAACAGTGTCCTCAGTTGAGAGCTCAGTAGGTGGTCCTTAGTTGAGAAATGATGTGGTTTCAAAATAACAACTAAAATAATTATAGAGCAGAAAGTGTCATCTTGTGGAATCAAGGAAACTGCTTCACGAAGCTTCATCAACACATCACTTTCCATGTTCATCATATTCGTCTGATTTTTCCCGGCAAGAGATCCGAGCGAGTGTTTGACTGAACTTTTAGTCCGACTGAGACTTAATTGATTCACATTTACACCTCATTTGTATTCAATCAAGAGCGTGACCTGATTCATCCTCAGCGCAGCCCCTCCCTCGCCATTGAAGTCTTAAATTAAATGTGCTGATCACACGTCCATCAGGCGCATAATCGCTTCCACGACAAAATGACTCTTTCAAACTGACAAAAGGAAATTCTCGGAGCCATTTCGCCGCAACCTTTAGAGATAATCTGATGTCATGGTTTTTGTGTTTACGGTTCGGGCCTCAGCGTTGGCAGGTGTTCGATGACTTCATCCCTCCTCCTTGATAGTAAAATGAGAGGAAGTGAGGCATTGTTCCGAACATTTATTGACACTTTAAATCTAACAGACTGACAAAGCATAATCTCAGCTGGCCGCAAAAAAATAGTGTTTTCTCCTCCTGAGAGTTGTATTCTTAAATTTTATGCACTGGATTTATGGTTTCGGGAAAATGAGGTGACGGTTCGCTGCCGGCTTCGCCCATTTGCACCGATAACAGGAGAGAAGTCGCAGGAAACTTTTTAGTAGAAGCAGCAGCATGTCGTTGTAAATGCCATCGTATCATTGGCTATTAAATGCTTCTAAACTCCAAAAGAAAGGGGACGACCCTCCTCTAAAAAATTCTTACTCT
>NC_141824.1:3485630-3502202 GCF_982586985.1 Callionymus lyra
CATCTTATCCATCCATCTTATCCATCCATCTATCTATCTTATCCATCCATCTATCTATCTTATCCATCTTATCTATCTATCTATCATCTATCAACCATCCATCCATCCATCCATCTATTTTATAAAATCATTATTATGTCAACATCATTCAGTGCTGATGTCACTTTATTAAATAAAAAGGTTCTAAAGTCTTGATTCTTCACTCTGTTGCTTTTACCTTCTAACAAATCGCTTCAAAGCCACATATTCTGGACTTGACTTTTTTCTCCTCCTTGGATAGTTTATTTCTAATGAAAAAAAATCACAGCAATGCAACAACACAAATACTTGAGCTTCACTTGTAATATCGGGCTCAACATGAAAAGCGAGCGAAGCTGACAAAACACGCTGAGGAGGCACAAATGAAGGAGGTTCCGCTGCTCCGTCGGTTCCTCTCGTTTTTCAAGATATGGTGAGTTCAGCTTGTTGAGCAAAGAAGTGCCACAACCTCCTCTCTCACTGCCAGCCTGATCATTACACTTGACGAATCGCTCGCCTTTCCTCGCAGAAAGTGAAGGGTCAGCACCCCCCGTTCCATCGGCAGGTTAGGATAATGGCAACATAATGTCACAACTCGCGTCGGTCCAGGGTTCAATTCCTTTAGTTTTGCATTAAAAGCGACAGTTAATTTTTCCTCCAATCACTATTTAATTAAGAATCGAGTGGGGAAAAAAAAAAAGGGCAAACAACTCGATTTCTCATCAAGTCTATGTTGTGATAAATAGTCATTTTACAAAGCATATATTTAGGCACGAGTGCCGGAGACACCCTGGACACAGTAAATACAAACACTTGTGATGCTGGTCCGCGAGGCATTTGTTACTGAGCCTCATTATAATTCATTTAACGTTCGCCCTGATTATTATCAAGATAAGGTTTTATTTTCAAGACTTAAAAAAAAAAAAACTGCTGTCGTAGTTCTACGTTTATTTTCCTGTGGGTTAATCTCTTTTTGTTTCAGAGGAGGAATCCACAGCTTCCGGCGATTGGACAATCAAGGAGCGATGCTGAAAGGTCCGACGGTCCTTGAACGCATCGCCAGAAGATCGTTGCTGTGTCTCAAATCCCATTCTTCTCTTAGTATACTAGAAGTTAGTATCGTCGGGATAGTTTACGTACTAACTAGTAACTAATCCTCCACAGATAGTATGTCTCAAACATACTTCTCTTAGTATACTAGAAGTTAGTATCGTCGGGATAGTTTACGTACTAACTAGTAACTAATCCTCCACAGATAGTATGTCTCAAACATACTTCTCTTAGTATACTAGAAGTTAGTATCACCAGGATAGTGTACGTACTAACTAGTAACTAATCCTCCACAGATAGTATGTCTCAAACATACTTCTCTTAGTATACTAGAAGTTAGTATCGTCGGGATAGTTTACGTACTAACTAGTAACTAATCCTCCACAGATAGTATGTCTCAAACATACTTCTCTTAGTATACTAGAAGTTAGTATCGTCAGGATAGTTTACGTACTAACTAGTAACTAATCCTCCACAGATAGTATGTCTCAAACATACTTCTCTTAGTACACTAGAAGTTAGTATCATCAGGATAGTGTACGTACTAACTAGTAACTAATTCTCCACAGATAGTATGTCTCAAACATACTTCTCTTAGTACACTAGAAGTTAGTATCATCAGGATAGTGTACGTACTAACTAGTAACTAATCCTCCACAGATAGTATGTCTCAAACATCCTTCTCTTAGTATACTAGAAGTTAGTATCATCAGGATAGTGTACGTACTAACTAGTAACTAATCCTCCACAGATAGTATGTCTCAAACATACTTCTCTTAGTATATTAGAAGTTAGTATCATCAGGATAGTGTACGTACTAACTAGTAACTAATCCTCCACAGATAGTATGTCTCAAACATCCTTCTCTTAGTATACTAGAAGTTAGTATCATCAGGATAGTGTACGTACTAACTAGTAACTAATTCTCCACAGATAGTATGTCTCAAACATACTTCTCTTAGTATACTAGAAGTTAGTATCATCAGGATAGTGTACGTACTAACTAGTAACTAATCCTCCACAGATAGTATGTCTCAAACATACTTCTCTTAGTACACTAGAAGTTAGTATCGTCAGGATAGTGTACGTACTAACTAGTAACTAATTCTCCACAGATAGTATGTCTCAAACATACTTCTCTTAGTATACTAGAAGTTAGTATCGTCAGGATAGTGTACGTACTAACTAGTAATTAATTCTCCACAGATAGTATGTCTCAAACATACTTCTCTAAGTACACTAGAAGTTAGTATCATCAGGATAGTGTACGTACTAACTAGTAACTAATCCTCCATTTTTCTCAGTGACCACTAGATGTCACTCTGCTCTATAACGTAAAGCTCTGAAAAACGTGGCTATTCAAACTACAGATCATTTATGAACTAAAGATCTACTGAACTGTAAATATGACGAAACTTCTTAAAGACGCTTCGTCATTTTTAATTAAGCTGCTTTTTATCACAATGTCATGGTTTAAAATGTTAAAACTTTTTTTAAATTTAGGATTTCATGTTTAACTACCACCTAAATCAGAGCGAGTCATTAAATATGTGCATGTTTTTTATTTCTGTGGCCCATTTAAATGCATCTTTTTTTTCATGCTATTTCAATGCTATCTGTATCTTTTATGTGTACCATACATAACAAATTGTGTTTGTAATTCTAATCCAGGCCTATTATAAACAAACAAAGGCTGTAGAATTGCTCATGAATAATTTGGTTCAAAGCAGGATCCCTTCTTTTTTTCAAACCAGAGAACACACTGCAGCACCATCGCTCGGATGCTCACCCACTCACCCAGTGTGCCGTTCCACGTAATTACAAAATACACCTCTTTCTTTCTGGACCGCGAGCAGCCAAAGATCTCCCGCGGAGTTAAAACGACTCTACAACAGAGATCCATTAGTCGGGCCGTAAACATGTCCTTCAGTTATGGATCTCTTCATATCCCAGCATTCAACTCTCCCCCCCCCCCGAACCTCTTTCCTGGCTATTAAAGAAGCTCCTTGACATGCAGCGTCGGCTGCTTAGTCGCTCTTTAATCTCTCCGTCCCGCCACCGGTTTATGGGGTAAGAAAGTAAACAGATGGTAATCCCACTAAATTACAGCACGAGTGACTGAGTATTTACATTATCCGGCACGTGTCGTCACTTTTTCTAGTTCCCGACTTGCATTTTTTCATCATGCAGAGATTTCTACCTTTACCTACTTCTTTATCAGTAAAACCTTTCATTTTTTTTAATTTACTGAAGGTTGTTTAGTTAGAAAGATAAAAATATGTTTCAGCATTCCAGGGATAAGAAACAGAGTAAACACAGGGTTCCAATGACTGGTTGTGATCAGCCTTAAATAGTAGTAGAAGAAGAAGCTGTCGAGTCATTTCCTGTTAGTGTGTAGCAGCAGAGTTTGATTCGAGACATACTATCTGTGCAAGTGTGTGCACTTTGCAAGTAAGTGCACTGTCTTACAGGGAACTTTAAAGCATTGCACTTAGAGAAGTGCACGATTTGAAACACGGCACTGTTTCGGTCAAGTTTACTCAAAATATAAACCTGTAAATTAATGAAAATAAGTGAAACACAAACTATGATTAAGTAGGTAGTAGTAAAGATTATTAGTAAATTAGTTATTTCTAGACCATGGTCACAAAGAACTTATAAAATATATACTTTAGGAGTCCAAGAAAATCAGTGAAAAGCTCAAATAGAAGTGTCTTGAGATGTTTCTTGAAGGAGTCAGTAGATCATCAAACACAGATGTTTCTTGAAGGAGTCAGTAGATCATCAAACACACATGTTTCTTGAAGGAGTCAGTAGATCATCAAACACAGATGTTTCTTGAAGGAGTCAGTAGATCATCAAACACAGATGTTTCTTGAAGGAGTCAGTGGATCATCAAACACAGATGTTTCTTGAAGGAGTCAGTAGATCATCAAACACAGATGTTTCTTGAAGGAGTCAGTAGATCATCAAACACAGATGTTTCTTGAAGGAGTCAGTAGATCATCAAACACTGATGTTTCTTGAAGGAGTCAGTAGATCATCAAACACTGATGTTTCTTGAAGGAGTCAGTAGATCATCAAACACAGATGTTTCTTGAAGGAGTCAGTAGATCATCAAACACAGATGTTTCTTGAAGGAGTCAGTAGATCATCAAACACAGATGTTTCTTGAAGGAGTCAGTAGATCATCAAACACAGATGTTTCTTGAAGGAGTCAGTAGATCATCAAACACAGATGTTACTTGAAGGAGTCAGTAGATCATCAAACACAGATGTTTCTTGAAGGAGTCAGTAGATCATCAAACACAGATGTTTCTTGAAGGAGTCAGTAGATCATCAAACACAGATGTTTCTTGAAGGAGTCAGTAGATCATCAAACACTGATGTTTCTTGAAGGAGTCAGTAGATCATCAAACACACATGTTTCTTGAAGGAGTCAGTAGATCATCAAACACAGATGTTTCTTGAAGAAGTCAGTAGATCATCAAACACACATGTTTCTTGAAGGAGTCAGTAGATCATCAAACACAGATGTTTCTTGAAGGAGTCAGTAGATCATCAAACACAGATGGTTCTTGAAGGAGTCAGTAGATCATCAAACACAGATGTTTCTTGAAGGAGTCAGTAGATCATCAAACACACATGTTTCTTGAAGGAGTCAGTAGATCATCAAACACAGATGTTTCTTGGAGGAGTCAGTAGATCATCAAACACAGATGTTTCTTGAAGGAGTCAGTAGATCATCAAACACAGATGTTTCTTGAAGGAGTCAGTAGATCATCAAACACAGATGTTTCTTGAAGGAGTCAGTAGATCATCAAACACACATGTTTCTTGAAGGAGTCAGTAGATCATCAAACACAGATGTTTCTTGAAGGAGTCAGTAGATCATCAAACACAGATGTTTCTTGAAGGAGTCAGTAGATCATCAAACACACATGTTTCTTGAAGGAGTCAGTAGATCATCAAACACAGATGTTTCTTGAAGGAGTCAGTAGATCATCAAACACACATGTTTCTTGAAGGAGTCAGTAGATCATCAAACACAGAGATGGTTCCAAAGCTTAGGAGCAACAGTCTGGAAGGATTTCTCTCCTCTGGTCCGGAAGTTCAGGAACCATCAGTAGATTCTGATCCACAGACCTCAGAGCCCGAGCTGGGGTGTAAGTCTGGATCAGATCACTGATGGAAGGTCTGACCATGAATAGATCTGAAAGTAAGAACCAGAATTTTAAAATGATCCTGAAAGAAACTGGCAGCCAGTGAAGAGTTTGAAGGAGAAATGTGAGTTCTTCTACTAGAGCAGCTCAGAATTCTGGCTGCAGAGTTTTGTATGAACTGCAGGCGAAACAGATCCATCTTGTTTAGACATGAAATAAATGATATAAATGGGACCAAATTGCTGCAGAGAAACCCAGTCCATTGTTTTTGTGAGGTTTACTATTCATGCACTAAATATTAGGTAATACCATTTGATATTAGCCGTTTTTTAATTGTACAAATCTTAAAAATACTGACATGAAACCACAGTGCAGTAAAGGTTTGGAAAATCTAGAATATTCAATCAATCTTTGAATGTTCTTGAACTATGGGAGGAAACAGGTGTTCTCAGAGTAAAACCCACGTGAGGGTGAAACTCAAACACTAAAAAGGCCATTGATTGCTTAAAACCAGGAGCTTTATTGACGTTGGGGCTCAAATCCATTTACAATTTAGAGCACGAGTGACTGAGTATTCACATTATCCATCAGTAATTCTTTTTAATGATTGTATGAGAAAAACCTTTGATTTTCAATGAAGGTTTTCATTTACTGACCATTTGTTTAGAAATAAAAGTAAAAAATATGGTTCGATATTCCAGAGAGGAACAGGGAAGCAAAGATTTTCAAATCAAATAATTTTCTATTTAACCAACTATTCATGTTTTATTCCACAGAACTGGTATCTTTTGTGTCCAAGTTCACGATCACGTCAAATATCGTGAGAAACGCACTTCAACGGATCAAACCTGTGATGGTTTTAACTGCGAATTACAAAATCTATGATTCAATGTCCTTGAAAATATAGAGTTTTTTGTCTTTCTTTTAATGCAGCAGCAAAAGCATGAAGAATTCTACAACTTCTTTCAAAAAACATTTTCGTTCTATAATCAAAATAAAAGTGTGACATAAATGTGACCTTTGACTACATTTTTGATGTCTTTGTATAGAAATAGAAACGGTAGAAATGTATTAAATGTATGAAAAGTATTATTTTCCCTGCAGTAAATGCAAAAAAAAAGTTTTAAAATATACATATTTTTATATTAAAGATGTTATTTATAAAATGAATTGATAATTGAAGGTTTATGTCATGGTTTAATAACAATTTCACGTACATTTTTCAGATTTTCTTTATTGTGTTTTGTTTACTTGTGTTTTCTTCCTCCATCACTCCAAAACTCCTTCAAAAGAAACAATAAAATCACTAAAAAAAAGAAAGTAATATAACATTTAATGTTTGTAATACTTCTTAACGTTCATTTCAATTTTATTTAAAATGTCAAATCCAACCACAAGGATAGGAGAAAGAAAAACAGATCTTATAGAATCTAATTTAAATAATTTGATAAGATCTTTTTTTTTATTTCTGATTTGAAATTGAAGACAATTTTGGCACAAGATTAATGAAGGTTTGAGACTAAAATGAATGCTTGAGAAATATTGTCCCACATTATCTTAAAAACCTGCATAAATACAATATATTCTCATCACAATCTCTACAGAAACCACACAGATGATTCATAGCTGCCAGAAATAAAGAAGAATATTCGTTATGCTTTTGTAGTTTTCTCAATTTAGGGGATTAAATTATCAAGACATGTAAGTAAGTAAGTAATTTGTATTTATATAGCGCTTTTCCAGACCAGGGTCACAAAGCGCTTAAACAATCAAAACAATATTCAATAAAGTATATACTTTAAAGGTCAAGATAACACTGAAAACACAACAGGAGTTCCAGAAAATCAAGGAAAAGCCTGAACAAATAAAAAGGTCTTCAGATGTTTCTTGAAGGAGTCAGTAGATCATCAAACACAGATGTTTCTTGAAGGAGTCAGTAGATCATCAAACACAGAGATGTTTCTTGAAGGAGTCAGTAGATCATCAAACACAGATGTTTCTTGAAGGAGTCAGTAGATCATCAAACACAGATGTTTCTTGAAGGAGTCAGTAGATCATCAAACACAGATGTTTCTTGAAGGAGTCAGTAGATCATCAAACACACATGTTTCTTGAAGGAGTCAGTAGATCATCAAACACAGTGATGTTTCTTGAAGGAGTCAGTAGATCATCAAACACAGATGTTTCTTGAAGGAGTCAGTAGATCATCAAACACAGATGTTTCTTGAAGGAGTCAGTAGATCATCAAACACAGATGTTTCTTGAAGGAGTCAGTAGATCATCAAACACAGATGTTTCTTGAAGGAGTCAGTAGATCATCAAACACAGATGTTTCTTGAAGGAGTCAGTAGATCATCAAACACAGATGTTTCTTGAAGGAGTCAGTAGATCATCAAACAGAGATGTTTCTTGAAGGAGTCAGTAGATCATCAAACACAGATGTTTCTTGAAGGAGTCAGTAGATCATCAAACACAGATGTTTCTTGAAGGAGTCAGTAGATCATCAAACACAGATGTTTCTTGAAGGAGTCAGTAGATCATCAAACACAGATGTTTCTTGAAGGAGTCAGTAGATCATCAAACACAGATGTTTCTTGAAGGAGTCAGTAGATCATCAAACACAGAGATGTTTCTTGAAGGAGTCAGTAGATCATCAAACACAGATGTTTCTTGAAGGAGTCAGTAGATCATCAAACACACATGTTTCTTGAAGGAGTCAGTAGATCATCAAACACAGTGATGTTTCTTGAAGGAGTCAGTAGATCATCAAACACAGATGTTTCTTGAAGGAGTCAGTAGATCATCAAACACAGATGTTTCTTGAAGGAGTCAGTAGATCATCAAACACAGATGTTTCTTGAAGGAGTCAGTAGATCATCAAACACAGATGTTTCTTGAAGGAGTCAGTAGATCATCAAACACAGATGTTTCTTGAAGGAGTCAGTAGATCATCAAACACAGATGTTTCTTGAAGGAGTCAGTAGATCATCAAACACAGATGTTTCTTGAAGGAGTCAGTAGATCATCAAACACAGATGTTTCTTGAAGGAGTCAGTAGATCATCAAACACAGATGTTTCTTGAAGGAGTCAGTAGATCCATGTCCGAAGTGCAACATGCTAGTTTATTATCTTACATTAGCTTAGCATTATAGGGGATAAAACAAACATCTAAGCCTGAGAGAAAAACAGATTCTAAAATAAACAATAATCCAAAAGTTTGAACCTAAAACACACACTGAAATTCACACTGTAGACAACACCGGAGTTCCAGAAAATCAAGATTAACGAAGGTTTGAAACTAAAACGAATGGTCGACGTAAAGCTTGAGAAATATTGCCCCACATTATCTTAAAAACCTGCATAAATACGATACATTCTCATCACAATCTCTACAGAAACCACACAGATGATTCATAGCTGCCAGAAATAAAGAAGAATATTCGTTATTCTTTTGTAGTTTTCTCAATTGAGGGGATTAAATTATCAAGACATGTAAAGAAGTAAGTAAGTAATTTATATTTATATAGTGCTTTTCTAGACGAGGGTCACAAAGCACTTAAACAATCAAAACAATACTCAAAAAAGTATATACTTTAAAGGTCAAGATAATACTGAGAACAACACAGGAGTTCCAGAAAATCAAGGAAAAGCCTGAACAAATAAAAACGTCTTAAGATGTTTCTTAAAGGAGTCAGTAGATTCATCAAGAGCAAAGAGAGAGAAGATCGTTCCAAAGCTTAGGAGCAACATTATCTTAAAAACCTGCATAAATACGATACATTCTCATCATCATCTCCACAGGAAGCTGACCAAGCAGGTAAAAAGAGCCACTTCTGCGGCTGATGACTCGTGACGGCGTCCCTGCTGAATCACGGCTGCTAATTTGAACACGAGGGACCGACTTCTTTAACAAGATCTTTGTACAGGTGGCTGTTCGCCGAGGGGAGTCGTGGGAATTTGGCTAATTGAGGACGGATGACAGAGACATCCAGGTGGGACGGAAATAGCGTCGCATCCCAGACAGAAGCCGGCGAGCGGGCGCCGTTTCAGTCGGTGTTTACAGCCTTTTGTGACGCAAACAACGTTGACAGTTAATGTATTTACAGCCACTGCGAGGGCCACGAGCTCCTCGGAGATCCATTATATGCAAGTGTGCAGTCGTCCGTGATTCCCCGTCAAGAGGGAAGACAGTTTTCTGACTGATGTGACAAGTGTGTGATTAATGGAGATGTATCGTGAGAGGAATCACATGATGTGCTTCCAATACAAACCGAGAAACTAGTGACAGTTTTCTTAATCTTTTTTTTTTTCTTTCTGTAATGTTCTTGATTTGAAGAGATAAAGTGGACAATGTTTGTTGTTTCAGTGACTTCGTCGTGTCTTGAATCGACGGTAAAATTGTGCGACAAAAGTCGTTTCATCTTCTTCCGATCATTGACGGATCAACTGATCTGGTTTGTCCGTCACTATATATTTCACCTTTGATTCCCACAAACCAGGAGGACAAAGATCTGTACATTAGTCCAAAAAAAATGTATTGATTTACTTGAAAATGTATATTCAAAAATACATTGAATAGTGAATTTTAACTATCCGGGGATTTGCTTTTTTTTTAAGATCACATTTATCTACAAATGACATAAACATAAAGAATAAACACTAAAAAAAAACCTGTACATTCATGCACCAAACGACAAATTTGTATCAAGATCAGAATAATATAACAATGAAAAAACACAAATAAATAAAAAAGAGATTCATAAAATAAAATAAAACACCTTGAAATGACTTAAATAAAGATTTAATAATTAATACAATAAATTAAATTAAATTGAATAAAGAAAATGTATTGATTTACTTGAAAAGGTATAAATCAAAAATACATTGAAAAAAATCAAATGTGAATTTTAAGGATCAGATCGTTATTTTAGATCACATTTATTTACAAATTTATAAAAATAAAATCTGTATATTCATGCTCCAAACAACAGGTTTGTGTCAGGATCAGAAAGCTCAATAATATGTTGTCATAGCAACACAGAATATAACAATGAAATAACACAAATTAAATAAAAAGAGATTCATAAAATAAAATACAATAAACTAAAATAAAACACCTTGAAATGACATAAATAAAGATTTAATAATTGTAATACTAAATAATTAAATAATTAATACAATAAATTGAATAACATTGAATAAAGAAAATGTATTGAAAAACTTGAAAATGTATAAATCAAAAATACATTAAAAAAAAATTAAAAGTGAACTTTAAGGATCTGGGTGTTTGCATTTATTTTGAATAAAGATTTGGTGAGATAAAAATAAAAAATAAATACTCCAAAAATCTGTATAGTCATGCTCCAAACCAAAAGTTTAAATGAGGATCAGAAAGCTCAATAGTTTGTTGTCATAGCAACACAGAATATAACAATGAAATAAAAAGAGATTCACAAAATAAAATACAATAAACTAAAATAAAAGACCATGAAATTACATATATATAAAGATTGAATAATTAATGAAAGAAATTGAATACAATTGAATACATTTTTTTAATTTATTTACTTGAAAATGTATAAATCAAATTACATTTAAAAAATGAAAAGTGAACTTTAAGGATCCGGGTGTTTGCATTTATTTTAAATAAAGATTTGGTGACATAAAATAAAAACTCTCCAAAATTCTGTATATTCATGCTCCAAAGTTTATATCAGTATCAGAAAGCTCAATAATATGTTGTCATAGCAACACAGATTATAACTATGAAATAACACAAATTAAATAAAAAGGAATTTATAGAATAAAATACAATAAACTAAAATAAAAGACCATGAAATGACATATATATATAAAGATTGAATAATTAAAAATAAATAAAATTAAATAAATACAATTGTCATGAAACTATATTATAACTATTGTTATTTATTAGTTTCATCCGAATTATTTTTCTATTCATCTTTAACATATTTTAATATTGCGACACAAACTGATCCAGTTTTTTATATTTTAAAACGTGGATTTATTTTTTCCCATACATATGTTCCTGGGAACAGTGAAGTCCTGAAGGTCGAGGATCTCTCTGAGAAGAGGTTCACAAACTGAATAAACAGACCTGGCTGTAGATCATTTCGATCAAACGTCTTGCTTCGACACCTGCATGTTTTCACAGGAACGTCTTAAACCGGCTTTTAATGGAGAGACTCTTTAGAAAGAAGAAGAAAAAAAAAACGGAGGCACCGTGAACTTTCTGCACCACATTTTCTGGCAACAAACTTATTCCATGAACTCTGCGAACGTGGTGCAGGGAAAGGTTGTGATCTGGAAGAGAAGAGTGTAGAACCCGCCGGGTCATGGTGGGTCTGAGTTCTCTTTCAGGGCCTCCACTCGTCGAGCGGCGCCGGCGCCCACTGCTCCTTCTAATTGAGCCGACCCTTACACCCCAGAATTTGGTGAGATGTTGAAAAAAGGTTCAACAGCTTATCCTTCTAAACACACCACACAGATGATTCACAGCTGCCAGGAATAAAAAAAATAATTTTCGTTATTATTTGTAGTTTTATCAACTTTAAGACGACTCTTTCCTGCCGAAAACTCTGATTATTCCATGTGTTTTCAGTACATTTAAAGGAAATATTTCTATTAAGAAGAAAAATAACATCTGTTATTACATGTGTAACAATTAACTGAAACAAATATTAATATTTTATAATGAAAAACTGAGCTGTAGACAAAGAAACTTCAAATATTATAACTAGTTTCAGGTCTGAGGTTGTGCAAAGATGAATAAATAAAATAATTAATCACAATTAGAACTAATTTTTGAGTTGGTATTTCGTCACATCTAAAAATTTGGCCTGATGTTAATGAATTAATGTGAATGTTTCTTATCTGGCTTTATATGTATAACAATAAAGAGATGATGGTATTAATACATTTAAATATAGGTTTTGTTGATACAACATTTTAATAACAATTATCAAGACATTTAAGTAAGTAAGAAAAGTGCTTCACAAATAAAAATGACTTTATTACTTGCTTTGTGACCCTGGTCTCGAAAAGCGCTATATAAATATATATTACTTACTTACTTACTTACTTACTTACTTACTAAATTCTATGATGATGTTATTCTATGTTAATCTTCGTATCATTTTTTTGCGTTCTTTCCTTTGATCTATGTTCTTTATATTAATATTATATTGCACTTTGCTATCCCTTGTGCTTTGTTCTTTGTATTTGCACTTTGTTCTTGTTACTTCCAGGGTCACAAAGCGCTTAAACAATCAAATCAATATTCAATAAAGTATATACTTTCAAGGTCAAGATCACACTGAGAACAACACAGGAGTTCAACTAAATAAAGGAAAACATGTCTTTATTAGAGCCACAGTGTTGTAAGGTAAGGTAAGGTAAGGTAAGGTAAAACTTTATTGTAGCAGCAACACATTAAAAAGGATCAGACACACGATGCACAGATTAAAAAATAATAATAAAATAAAAGTTAAGTTAAACATCATAATACATTTATGTATGGAATTTTTCCAGAATAAACTTAGTAAAAGTGCATTTTTATGTATCAATCTTTTCCTTTTACAAGCAAAAGAAATTGGTTGTTTGTTGCCACAACTGTCTCATATGTTAAACAAATATTTAAAAATAAATTAAAGGATAAAGAAAGGACAAGAAGATTTAAGTGTTGTTTTGCATTTAACACAAAATTCTATGATGATGTTATTCTATGTTAATCTTCGTATCATTATCTTTGCGTTCTTTCCTTTGATCTATGATCTTTATATTATTATTATATTGCACTTTGCTATCCCTTGTGCTTTGTTCTTTGTATTTGCACTTTGTTCTTGTTACTTCCAGGGTCACAAAGCGCTTAAACAATCAAAACAATATTCAATAAAGTATATACTTTCAAGGTCAAGATCACACTGAGAACAACACAGGAGTTCAACTAAATAAAGGAAAACTTGTCTTTATTAGAGCCACAGTGTCGTAGCAGCAACACATTAAAAAGGATCAGACACAAGATGCACAGATTAAAAAATAATAATAGAATAAAAGTTAAGTTAAACATCATAATACATTTATGTATGGAATTTTTCCAGAATAATCTGAGTAAAAGGGAATTTTTATGTATTAATCTTTTCCTTTTACAAGCAATAGAAATTGGTTGTTTGTTGCCACAACTGTCTCATATGTTAAACAAATATTTAAAAATAAATTAAAGGATAAAGAAAGGACAAGAAGATTTAAGTGTTGTTTTGCATTTAACACAAAATTCTATGATGATGTTATTCTATGTTAATCTTCGTATCATTATCTTTGCGTTCTTTCCTTTGATCCATGATCTTTATATTATTATTATTATATTGCACTGTGTTATCCCTTGTGCTTTGTTCTTTGTATTTGCACTTTGTTCTTGTTACTTCCAGGGTCACAAAGCGCTTAAACAATATTCAATAAAGTATATACTTTCAAGGTCAAGATCACACTGAGAACAACACAGGAGTTCAACTAAATAAAGGAAAACATGTCTTTATTAGAGCCACAGTGTTGTAAGGTAAGGTAAGGTAAGGTAAAACTTTATTGTAGCAGCAACACATTAAAAAGGATCAGACACACGATGCACAGATTAAAAAATAATAATAAAATAAAATAAAAGTTAAACATCATAATACGTTTATGTTTGGAATTTATCCAGAATAAACTTAGTAAAAGTGAACTTCAATCTTTTCCTTTTACAAGCAAAAGAAATTGGTTGTTTGTTGCCACAACTGTCTCATATGTTAATTTTTTTTTAAAAGTTAAGTTAAATGATAAAGAAAGGACAAGAAGATTGAAGTGTTTTTTTTTGCATTTAACACAAAATTCTATGATGATGTTATTCTATGTTAATCTTCGTATCATTATCTTTGCGTTCTTTCCTTTGATCCATGATCTTTATATTATTATTATATTGCACTGTGTTATCCCTTGTGCTTTGTTCTTTGTATTTGCACTTTGTTCTTGTTACTTCCAGGGTCACAAAGCGCTTAAACAATATTCAATAAAGTATATACTTTCAAGGTCAAGATCACACTGAGAACAACACAGGAGTTCAACTAAATAAAGGAAAACATGTCTTTATTAGAGCCACAGTGTTGTAAGGTAAGGTAAGGTAAGGTAAAACTTTATTGTAGCAGCAACACATTAAAAAGGATCAGACACACGATGCACAGATTAAAAAATAATAATAAAATAAAATAAAAGTTAAACATCATAATACGTTTATGTTTGGAATTTATCCAGAATAAACTTAGTAAAAGTGAACTTCAATCTTTTCCTTTTACAAGCAAAAGAAATTGGTTGTTTGTTGCCACAACTGTCTCATATGTTAATTTTTTTTTAAAAGTTAAGTTAAATGATAAAGAAAGGACAAGAAGATTGAAGTGTTTTTTTTTGCATTTAACACAAAATTCTATGATGATGTTATTCTATGTTAATCTTCGTATCATTATCTTTGCGTTCTTTCCTTTGATCCATGATCTTTATATTATTATTATATTGCACTGTGTTATCCCTTGTGCTTTGTTCTTTGTATTTGCACTTTGTTCTTGTTTATTATGACACGTTCTTCTGCCACATTTTCCCGAAGATCTCCAGAGTGATTATTAAAGTCAATCTAATCTAATCTTAAAGTTTGTAGTATTTTGTTTCAGTTTTTTGTTTTTGTTATTTTTCAGCATATACATTTTTGTGTCTGGATGTTTTGTAATTATCTAAAATGATCATAAAAAATATCTTTAATAATAATCATAATAATAATAATAATAGTTAAAACAATAACAAAACTGTAGTGGTACAAAAACAGTAGTTATGCAAAATTCAATTATATTCCTTCATTTTTTTTACCACTTTATCCATTGTGGGGGTTGTGGGGAGACTGGAGTCTATCCCAGTATCATAGGGCGAGAGGCAGGGGACACCCTGGACAGGACCCCAATCTGTCTCAGGACACACAAAGACAGACAACCATTCACACACACACTCATACCTACAGCCAGAATTTCCCCTAAAGTTCTCAATCAACCTCTGTATGTTTCTGGACTGTGGGAGGAAACCGGAGTGTCCGGAGTAAACCCACACAACACGGGGAGAACATACTAACTCCACACAGGAAGGTCACAGGTTGGCCTGGAGGTGAACCAGCAACCTTCTTTCTGTGAAGCGACCACACTAACCACTACGCAACCGTGCCCCCGAAATTGAATAATATATATCGTCAAAATGATGTAATTTTGTTTTGTTTTTTTCCCAAATTATTTTTGTCATTAAACAAATTGAACGGAACCCAAGTGCTGGTCTAAAGCAAACACAGGAGCAGTACAACATGCCATAACATTTAGAACTGATCCACTATTACAAAAGAGTAATGGGTCTAATATCTTAAAACAAAGTCATCAAAGAGTCCAAAAACTCGCCAAAACATCCACCGAATGGAGGCTAAGACGACAAACAAAACCAGGAGCCGGGAATCCCACTCAGGACTGGCTTTGATCCGTACTGTCAATAAATGAGGAGCAAACAATGGAAGATACGAGGAACGATGATGGACGGTTCGGAGGAAGACGAGTCCGTCTTTCAAAGTCCACGACGTCGTTGACCCTTTTCTCCTTATCAAGACCCTGCTGCTGATGTGCTCGCCAGGCTGTGAAATGAAAATCATAGATGGCGCTTCTCTCGGCGTCTGAGAAAAAAAGGTCTTCTGTGCCCCATTCATGGGCATATTGAAAACCATAAAGTATGACAACGCTGCTATATCACTCTGGATTATGGCTTCCCCCCGTAATTGCATTAAAACCAATCAGCCTTTTTTTTTTTTTGAAACTTCTTGTTCTCAGGTGAACATCCCGACAGTGATGCATTGGTTCATATCACCGTGGTAATGAGGTGAACCTCGGTCTCCTCTGAGGTGACACAGTGACCCACATGAAGGGAGTGACGGAGGTCTGGGAGAGAGAGAGAAGAGAGAGAGAAGAGAGAGAGAAGAGAGAGAGAAGAGAGAGAGAAGAGAGAGAAGAGAGAGAGAGAAGAGAGAGAGAAGAGAGAGAGAAGAAGAGAGAGAAGAGAGAGAGAAGAGAGAGAGAAGAGAGAGAGAAGAGGAGAGAAGAGAGAGAAGAGAGAGAGAAGAGAGAGAGAAGAGAGAGAGAAGAGAGAGAGAGAGAGAGGAGAGGAGAGAGGAGAGAGAGAAGAGAGAGAGAAGAGAGAGAGAGAGAGAGAAGAGAGAGAGAAGAGAGAGAGAAGATAGAGAGAAGAGAGAGAGAGAGAGAGAGAGAGAGAGAGAGA
>NC_141824.1:3502302-3574802 GCF_982586985.1 Callionymus lyra
ATAGAGAGAAGAGAGAGAGAAGAGAGAGAGAAGAGAGAGAGAAGAGAGAGAAGAGAGAGAGAAGAGAGAGAGAAGAGAGAGAGAAGAGAGAGAGAAGAGAGAGAAGAGAGAGAGAAGATAGAGAGAAGAGAGAGAGAAGAGAGAGAGAAGAGAGAGAAGAGAGAGAGAAGAGAGAGAGAAGAGAGAGAGAAGAGAGAGAGAAGAGAGAGAAGAGAGAGAGAAGAGAGAGAGAAGAGAGAGAGAAGAGAGAGAGAGAGAGAGAAGAGAGAGAGAAGAGAGAGAGAGAGAGAGAGAGAAGAGAGTCCCTGTGGCCGAGTGTGTCGTTTTCAACGAACGCCCTGCAAACGACAGCCTAATTGTGAACATTAGAGAACCTACGAATGTGTGTGTGTGTGTGTGTGTGTGTGTGTGTGTGTGTGTGTGTGTGTGTGTGTGTGTGTGTGTGTGTGTGTGTGTGTGTGTGTGTGTGTGTGTGTGTGTCCAGTTCAAGTCTTTTTTCTTTTCTCTCATCCTGGATCTCGCGGAAAATGTGTGGCGTTCCCTCCAAAATTGCGGTGATTAGGAAGCGAGTCTTTTAATTGTACGTGAGGCTGACGGCGGACAAACACTCGCTCCGGATCCTAATTAACCTGTCGCTTGAACGACGGCGCTCGATAACGCACGAGTTCACCTTGATTTTTTTTTTGGGGAGACGCCGCCCCAAGTCTGTGTTTAACAGATAATCTTTTCGACGCTGATAATTATTCGCCGTTTAAAGCAGGCTTTTTTTTTTTGTCGATACCATCAGCCAATGTCGCCGCTGGAAGTACTCGATTACCCGGTGAATACTTCGCAGAACCGCGTTCTTGAGGATCCACTTGTGTATGGATGACGACGTTTCGTTTGCAAATGCGACGCTCGGGATCGTAAATCACAGCGTATTACTCGTGGAATTATAAAGTTTAGAGAATGAGATTCGAGCCTGATGTTTTATTGATGATATTTTGGTCGCTTTAAGTGGTTCTTCAGAAGCCCCGACTCCCTTCGGTCGCAGCTTTCACTGGAGCTTATTTACCAAGATCCCTGGTTTTCGTACATTAAATAGATATTTAGGAGGTTTGCACTAAAGGCTGGTCCACGGACTGCCTGTGATTAACTAAGATTGTGGCGACACAACTGTATGAAGTACATGCAAAGGGTTGGAGACGCATAAGTAAGTAAGTAAGTAAGTAAGTAATATATATTTATATAGCGCTTTTCGAGACCAGGGTCACAAAGCGCTTTAACAATCAAAACAATACTCAAAACAGTACATACTTCAAAGATCAAGATAATACTGAGAACAACACAGGAGTTCGAGAAATTCAAGGAAAAGCCTGAACAAATAGAAACGTCTTAAGATGTTTCTTAAAGGAGTCAGTAGATCCATCAAGCGCAAAGAGAGAGAAGATCGTTCCAAAGCTTAGGAGCAACAGCCTGAAAAGATTTCTCTCCTCTGGTCCTGAACCGTGTGCGTGGAACCATAAGTAGATTCTGATCCACAGACCTCAGAGCCCGAGCTGGGGTGTAAGGCTGGATCAGATCAGTGATGTAAGGTCTGACCATGAATAGATCTGAAAGTAAGAACCAGTATTTTAAAATGATCCTGAAAGAAACTGGAAGCCAGTGAAGAGTTTGAAGGAGAAATGTGAGTTCTTCTACTAGAGCGGGTCAGAATTCTTGCTGCAGAGTTTTGAATCAACTGCAGGCGAGACACATCCTTCTTGTTAAGACATGAAATAAGTTGCTGAGCCAATATGTCGAGGTGTTCGGTGAACATTTCAGGTCTCGGAAAAACATCCGTCAAACTAAACAGCCTCAGAAAAAAACTCGTCAGATGGAAGTTACTCAGGCTTCAAAATAAAAGTCACCAGACAAATTGACATCAGAAAGCATCTGGAAAAAAAAGAAAACATACCATTTTATTGGTGACTTTTATGAAGCCCGAGAATCTTCGATCTGGTGAAGGTTTGTCTGAGACCTGACCATGTACATTCCTAAAGTTAGCCAAACTTTGTATTCTTGCTTTTTTATTTTTTTTTAGACGTGTTTATCTGTAACTGGTGCTCCTTAAACATTGTGAATTTCTCTAAGGAAATAAATAAAAGTATCTAATGTTGTTTCGTTTTTAAAACCTGAGGATGTTTAATCTGACGGATGAAGCCGTTTAGTCTGATACCTGACGATGTCCTAAAATGTTCACCCTACGAGGGATGATGGGAAAAGAACAGAGAATCAGTGCAACGGTTTGATTTTATTTAAAAGTCACTGTTATAGATCAGATTATTCATGGAGAACCATCTTGATTCACGTCATAAAAACATGACATCTTGGTTCGACAGATTTGACCAATCATTGAAATACTGCTAGACCTGCAACCACCCGTCCCACCTGACAGTAGGATCTTAAAAGATTCAATTAAAAACAAAAGGGTCATGCAATTAATCTGTGGCCCTCAAAATAATTTAGAAGGGACGGAATGCCCCAAAGTAAAAGAGCCATCAATGTCATTCAATTTTCCCTTTTTAAGGTCTTAAACCGATAGTTCACCCAAAATTGAAACTTCACTCATTTTCTACTCACTGTCATGTCGATTTATGTTGGATTATTTTCAGAGCAATCTGTTCTTTTTAGAGTTTAAATGGAGTGACTGCAGCTCAGTTGTCTTCGACATCATCTCCGTCCAAAAAGACAACCATTCACATACCTCCAGACTGCACGTCTGTAACTCTTGGATTGAATCCTCGACGAGAACAGATGACCTTGAGAATAACCCAACATAGGTCGACATGAGGGTGAGTAGAAAATGAGTACAGTTTGAGTTTTGGGTGAACTCAGTCAGTTTAACATCTGCTTTGAACAAAATTATCCCAAACACTCCACAAGATTGGCACAAACGGCACAGTGTGCTGAGCCCCCTCCTGTTCACCCTGCTCACGCCTGACTACCTTGAACTTGAGCTATCATATTGGAGCGTTTGCTGGTGAGATGCGTCGACAACAATGATGGGAAGATCAACTGGCTTCTCTTTTCTCTCAGAAGACAGAGGAGAACGTTCACCTTGATTTTCTGGGACACCTGTGTTTTTCTCGCTGTAATATTAATCTTTTAAGTATATATTTTTGAAGTATTTCTTTTGATTGTTTAAGCGCTTTGTGAGCTAGGTCTAGAAAAGTGCTCTATAAATATAAATGAATCACTTATTTACTTCATCCTACTGAGAAGAGACATCCAGAGTAAGTAAGTAAGAAAGTAATTTACATTTATAGATATAAAAATATATACAAAATAGATCAATATAACAGCGAGAAAAACACAGGTGTCCCAGAAAATCAAGGTAAACGTTCTCCTCTGTCTTCTGAGAGAAAAGAGACGCCAGTTGATCTTCCCATCATTGTTGTCGACGCATCTCACCGGCAAACGCTCCAATATGATAGCTCAAGTTCAAGGTAGTCAGGCATGAGCAGGGTGAACAGGAGGGGGCTCAGCACACTGTGCCGTTTGTGCCAATCCCGTGGAGTGTTTGGGATAATTTTGTTCAAAGCAGATGTTAAACTGACAGTTCACCCAAAACTCAAACTGTACTCATTTTCTACTCACCCTCATGTCGACCTATGTTGGATTATTCTCAAGGTCATCTGTTCTCGTCGAGGATTCAATCCAAGAGTTACAGACGTGCAGTCTGGAGGTATTTGGATGTTTTTTTTAACGTGTCTTTTTGGACGGAGAAAAACACAGGTATACCAAAAAATCAAGATGAACGTTCTCCTCTGTCTTCTAAGAGAAAAGAGATGCTAGTGATCTTCCCAATAACAAACAACTAAAACAATACTCAATGAAATATATACTTAAGACTGAGCGCTGAGTACGACCACCAGACTGTTATTCTGTTTTGCATTCCTGCTGAGAAGACTGAGGGATGAAGACTGTCTGGGTCTGTGTTAGAATGGTTCTCATCTTACCTTTCTGGGCGCAGTTTTAGTGTATCTGCCAATCAAATGAGGTCTGAATCAGCAGATCTGTTGTGTAGAGTCCCTCAAGGTTCTGTTCTGGGTCCTTTATTGTTTTTGCTGTACTTGATTCCCCTCGGTAAAATCATTCAGAGATTTTCAGATGTTTCATATCACATTTTTGCTGATGACATCCAGCTCTACTGCTCTTTTGATCCAACTGAGCCCCAGAGGCTGAACAGCTTAGTCAATTGTTTGCTAGAAATCAAACAATGAGTGAAAACACTTTACAGCTAAATGTGGACAAAACTGAAACACTGGTGATTGCTCCTGATGATAAGATTCCAGGGTTGAGTCAGTACTTGAGTGACTTAGGTCAGTCTGTCAAACTGAGCCTGAGAAACCTGGGTGTTGTATTTGATGAAGACATGTCTCTTGTTCGACACTGAAGAAAACTGACCAGAAACTGTTTCCTTCAACTGAGAAAAATCTCTAAACTTAGGAAAATGTTGTCGGAACATGATCTGTATCTTATAATCCATGCGTTTGTTTCTTCTCGTCTGGACTATTGTAACAGTTTGTTTTCATGTCTTAACAAGAAGGATCGTCTCGTCTGCAGTTGATTCAGAACTCTGCAGCCAGAATTCTGAGCTGCTCTAGTAGAAGAACTCACATTTCTCCGGTCCTTAAAACTCTTCACTGGCTTCCAGTTTCTTTCAGGATCATTTTAAAATTCTGGTTCTTACTTTCAGATCTATTCATGGTCAGACCTTCCATCAGTGATCTGATCCAGACTTACACCCCAGCTCGGGCTCTGAGGTCTGTGGATCAGAATCTACTTATGGTTCCACGCACACGGCTCAGGACCAGAGGAGAGAAATCTTTTCAGGCTGTTGCTCCTAAGCTTTGGAACGATCTTCTCTCTCTTTGCACTTGATGGATCTACTGACTCCTTTAAGAAACATCTTAAGACGTTTCTATTTGTTCAGGCTTTTCCTTGATTTTCTGGAACTCCTGTGTTGTTCTCAGTTTTATCTTGATCTTTAAAGTATGTACTTTTTTGAGTATTGTTTTGATTGTTTAAGCGCTTTGTGACCCTGGTCTCGAAAAGCGCTATATAAATAAATATTACTTACTTACTTACTTGCTTATTCAACTGTTATATTACTGTGACTGACTCGGCCTCAGAAATACATTTTGCAGAATCCAAGACACATTTTTTTTTTGCCTTGTCCTCGAAGTCTTAGAGGTACTGTACATGATTTAACGCGTTTCTTCCCCGATTATACACAACACTGCCACTCAATTTGAGCGTTGAAAAAATTAAATGTTGTGTACTATTGTTTCAAGCCCTGCTCTTTACTTGTGGATATGTTGAAATCCAACTCATGCTTTATTTGTCTGGCTAGCAAACAACATGGCGGCGTTCCAGTTAAATGTGGTCAGCGCTGATAACTGCGGCGAGGCTCAGGTTATTCCGTATCAAGCCAGTCAGGCTGTGAGATTTGCTGGGATTACCAGTGAGGAAATGTTGTCGTAGGCCGGCCAGAGCAGGCCGGGCCGTGTAAAACATGCAGCAGGAGTTTCGTTTAGATTAGACATACATGGCCACTGTCATCAGGGCCAAAGCATTTATGGACATTTTCAAAGAGGATTAGAAAGAGAATCCCTTTGCTCAATTTCTGGCCCAGGATTTTTCAGGGAAATTACTTTTCATTTATTTTCTGCTGCACATTTCAAATGTTAGTCTCTGGACATTAAAGTAGCTCCTCATGGATCTTTATATTTAATTCTAGAATTTAGCACATGGTCTTTGGTTGTAACCTGAAGAGTAGTGATGAAGAAAAGTTCTCAACGTTCAACTAAAGTGTGTATTTGTGTGTGTGTTGTTGTGATGTGTGACTCTATTGTATCATCAGTGTGTGTGTGTTGTTGTGATGTGTGACTCTATTGTATCATCAGTGTGTGTGTTGTTGTGATGTGTGACTCTATTGTATCATCAGTGTGTGTGTGTTGTTGTGGTGTGTGACTCTATTGTATCATCAGTGTGTCTTTGTGTTGTTGTATCATGTGACTCTATTGTATCATCAGTGTGTGTGTTGTTGTGATTTGTGACTCTATTGTATCATCAGTGTGTGTGTGTTGTTATGATGTGTGACTCTATTGTATTATCAGTGTGTGTGTGTTGTTGTGATGTGTGACTATATTGTATCATCAGTGTGTGTGTGTGTTGTTGTGATGTGTGACTCTATTGTATCATCAGTGTGTGTGTGTTGTTATGATGTGTGACTCTATTGTATTATCAGTGTGTGTGTGTTGTTGTGATGTGTGACTATATTGTATCATCAGTGTGTGTGTGTGTTGTTGTGATGTGTGACTCTATTGTATCATCAGTGTGTGTGTGTGTTGTAGTGATGTGTGACTCTATTGTATCATCAGTGTGTGTTATTGTGATGTGTGACTCTATTGTATCATCAGTGTATGTGTGTTGTTGTGATGTGTAACTCTATTTTATCATCAGCGTGTGTGTGTGTTGTTGTGATGTGTGACTCTATTGTATCATCAGTGCGTGTGTGTTGTTGTGATGTGTGACTCTATTGTATCATCAGTGCGTGTGTGTTGTTGTGATGTGTGACTCTATTGTATCATCAGTGCGTGTGTGTTGTTGTGATGTGTGACTCTACTGTATCATCAGTGTGTGTGTGTGTTGTTGTGATGTGTGACTCTACTGTATCATTAGTGTGTGTGTGTGTGTTGTTGTGATGTGTGACTCTATTGTATCATCAGTGTGTGTGTGTTGTTGTGATGTGTGACTCTACTGTATCATCAGTGTGTGTGTGTGTTGTTGTGATGTGTGACTCTACTGTATCATCAGTGTGTGTGTGTGTTGTTGTGATGTGTGACTCTATTTTATCATCAGCGTGTGTGTGTTGTTGTGATGTGTGACTCTATTGTATCATCAGTGTGTGTGTGTGTGTTGTTGTGATGTGTGACTCTATTGTATCATCAGTGTGTGTGTGTGTTGTTGTGATGTGTGACTCTATTGTATAATCAGTGTGTGTGTGTTGTTGTGATGTTTGACTCTATTGTATCATCAGTGTGTGTGTGTTGTTGTTGTGATGTGTGACTCTATTGTATAATCAGTGTGTGTGTGTGTGTGTGTGTGTGTGTTGTTGTGATGTGTGACTCTATTGTATAATCAGTGTGTATGTGTGTGTGTTGTTGTGATGTGTGACTCTATTGTATAATCAGTGTGTATGTGTGTGTGTTGTTGTGATGTGTGACTCTATTGTATCATCAGTGTGTGTTTGTACAAAACTCTCTTTTCATTGAAATATCGACATTAGAAAATGACCTTAAGCTCCGCCCACTGAAAACACTTTGTTTTTCTGGAGATTAAATCTTGTTGACCATAACTACACCCAATCTGCTGTGATTGGTCAAGCATGGAGGTTTGTCACCGTGCGTCATAAATCGTACCCACCTCCAGGGGACTTGTTGTATAAAAAAAGCCTGATTACAGCTGGAGGAGGAGTGAAGCCATTATTACGTCATAATGGACTCTCGTAACCTCTCGTTCGTCCAGATTTCAGAGCAACTTTATAAAGTAATAAAGTGTAAAACATGGTCATGATGAGAAGTTACTGCGTCTTGAAGAGAAGAACATTCACTACATGGATAGTTGGAGTTTATCCTAAGTTGACCTTTAATGTTTTTCTTAAGTTATAGTTTAAAGTGAGGAAAAATAAACACTAACAGTGTCAGCGTCATATTTAATCATCACGTTAATTTTCAGTTTCACACAAACTTAAACAGTTTACTAACTGACAGAAATATGCAGTTTGCTTCGAGTATAACTTTAACAGTTTTTTCTGTTAACTTTTTTGTCTCCAACAGCAGCTTATGTCAACCGTCTCTTCAGTTCCATCGAGAGTTCGACGTCCCACGGTACGCCGTCCATTCCGCCCCAGTGTTATTTTCTTCATTTACTCGTCAAGCCTGATGATCATGTGGGAAAGAAAAGGTGTCAATTGAGGAATGGCTTCGTCCCGTGTCGCCCTCCTCTAAACACCGCACCTGTCAGAGTATGGTTCGGAGCCAACATGTCATTAAGTTGTGAAAACATGGCTCCATAGATATTTTCTTTTTTTAACTTCTCTGTGAACTCCTTTGTTTGTATCCTTTCATTTTCTTTTTCATTTCACCAAGGTTTCTGGTGAGGCTAAGATTAAAATTTGTGCTTCAATCACCTTCATTTTCCGCCTTCAAAAACACAGATTTCTGTCCAGGCATAAAAAAAAAAAAAAAGAATTCCTTTTAATTGCAGTTTGGAGAGGTACAAGAAAAATAGTGCAGTGGAGCTCATGGTGTGCAGAGAAGATTTGAACTGAAAATACAACTCATTTCCACATCAATATCACGTTTCCTGTAAATAATTTCAGGTCATTTTTATTTTAAATGTTGTTTTCCTGGAGCTTTCTTCTGCAGGCGTCACATTAAAGGCACCAGAATAAAAACAAACCCCTGAATCTGCTCCTTCGCTCATACTGTGTAAGGAATGTTTGCTACAGTTTAACCAACATTAATGTTCTGTGTGACCAAAATACTTTTAGTCCAACAACTTTATAATGTGTACTTATGACATTCATCGATGATAGAAAACTGTAACTGTTCCTTCGTGTCACTTTTTAAAATGTGAACTTTTATTTCTTCGGAAACTTTTGCATCGACATATGCAACTCATTTTGCCTTTTTTTTGTCCCCAAGCGTATCAGAAGAACAGGACCTTATATCTGACCTTTATCTACTTTAGCAGAAATTTCTTAATACCCGGAGCAACAATTAATGAATAAAAAAAAATACTACAAATAATGAAAATGACAATTATTAATTGTTATATATTTCTATGCATTTGGAGAAAAAGGTTGTTCGTAAATTAGCACTTTTATTCAAATAAATGGACATTGTTATTAGTAATACTAGTAGACTTTCAAGACATTTAGTAAATACTTTAAATGTTTCTTGTATTACAACTTAAAGAATATTATCTACTTAAAACCTGCACTAGTAAAATGGGTTTTGGTTCACTAGTATAACTAGTAAAGTTAAAATGTTTGACCCGCTCTAGTAGAAGAACTCAAATTTCTCCGATCCCTCAAACTCTTCATTGGCTGCCAGTTTCTTTCAGGGTCATTTTAAAATTCTGGTTCTTACTTTCAGATCTATTCATGGTCAGACCTTCCATCAGTGATCTGATCCAGACTTACACCCCAGCTCGGGCTCTGAGGTCTGTGGATCAGAATCTACTGATGGTTCCTGAACTTCAGGACCAGAGGAGAGAAATCCTTCCAGACTGTTGATCCTAAGCTTTGGAACCATCTCTGTGTTTGATGATCTACTGACTCCTTCAAGAAATATCTGTGTTTGATGATCTACTGACTCCTTCAAGAAACATCTGTGTTTGATGATCTACTGACTCCTTCAAGAAACATCTGTTTGATGATCTACTGACTCCTTCAAGAAACATCTGTTTGATGATCTACTGACTCCTTCAAGAAACATCTGTTTGATGATCTACTGACTCCTTCAAGAAACATGTGTGTTTGATGATCTACTGACTCCTTCAAGAAACATCTGTGTTTGATGATCTACTGACTCCTTCAAGAAACATGTGTGTTTGATGATCTACTGACTCCTTCAAGAAACATCTGTGTTTGATGATCTACTGACTCCTTCAAGAAACATCTGTGTTTGATGATCTACTGACTCCTTCAAGAAACATCAGTGTTTGATGATCTACTGACTCCTTCAAGAAACATCTGTGTTTGATGATCTACTGACTCCTTCAAGAAACATCTGTGTTTGATGATCTACTGACTCCTTCAAGAAACATCTGTGTTTGATGATCTACTGACTCCTTCAAGAAACATCTGTGTTTGATGATCTACTGACTCCTTCAAGAAACATCTGTTTTTGATGATCTACTGACTCCTTCAAGAAACATCTGTGTTTGATGATCTACTGACTCCTTCAAGAAACATCTGTGTTTGATGATCTACTGACTCCTTCAAGAAACATCTGTGTTTGATGATCTACTGACTCCTTCAAGAAACATCTGTGTTTGATGATCTACTGACTCCTTCAAGAAACATCTGTGTTTGATGATCTACTGACTCCTTCAAGAAACATCTGTGTTTGATGATCTACTGACTCCTTCAAGAAACATCTGTGTTTGATGATCTACTGACTCCTTCAAGAAACATCTCTGTGTTTGATGATCTACTGACTCCTTCAAGAAACATCTGTGTTTGATGATCTACTGACTCCTTCAAGAAACATCTGTGTTTGATGATCTACTGACTCCTTCAAGAAACATCTGTGTTTGATGATCTACTGACTCCTTCAAGAAACATCTCTGTGTTTGATGATCTACTGACTCCTTCAAGAAACATCTGTGTTTGATGATCTACTGACTCCTTCAAGAAACATCTGTGTTTGATGATCTACTGACTCCTTCAAGAAACATCTGTGTTTGATGATCTACTGACTCCTTCAAGAAACATCTGTGTTTGATGATCTACTGACTCCTTCAAGAAACATCTCTGTGTTTGATGATCTACTGACTCCTTCAAGAAACATCTGTGTTTGATGATCTACTGACTCCTTCAAGAAACATCTCTGTGTTTAATGATCTACTGACTCCTTCAAGAAACATCTCTGTGTTTGATGATCTACTGACTCCTTCAAGAAACATCTGTGTTTGATGATCTACTGACTCCTTCAAGAAACATCTCAAGACACTTTTATTTGAGCTTTTCCCTGATTCTCTGAGACTCCTGTGTTTGTCTTATGTGTCTTGATATTTTAAAGTATTTTAACTGTGTATTGTTTCTGATTGTTCAAGCGCTTTTTGACCCTGGTCTCGAAACATCTTTACAAATAAACTTTTCTTACCTACTTGTATCAACAGCCTTTGTTGATCTACTAGCACTGCTAGTATTATATCTTGACTGGTAGTACAAGTAGACCAATTCCACTTCCTATTTGTTTTAGAAATTTCTAAGAGCCAATACGTATCCAGAATTCACTTTCATTTTTTCATTCCCCCATGTTTGCATCCAAGACTTCCTGCTACATTTTTGGAGTTTACTTGTTGTACTTGTAGACCAATTAAAGTGTACTTGTACAAATAGGGAAAGGTATTTGTTGTATTACTGTAGCTTTTTGTTTATTAGGTGCTCTGGTGCAATATCATAATTCAGTGCTAGTACTTGAAAAGTAAGTACTAGTTGAGCTAAAACACGGTTGTTATAACCAACATTACATCCATGATATAACTATAAACCTATACATCTGGAAAAGAAAAAACTCTACTAACCTTTTTTTTAAAAAGCTTTTTTATTAGCAACAGCTATCAACACTCACAGAGCGATGTCGATGTTCAGTGGATCAGTTTTATTCTTATAGAAAGTGTCTGTACAACTGACAATAATGTCTTTCCTTCATCTCACCTGCAACATCTTCACAGGTCACCAACACAAATATTAATCTGCTTTAATTCTGTCCGACGAGACACGAAAAGATGATTTGACGGTTTGGTGTCGTGTTGATTAGCGTCTCAATATCATCAGACATTAACGTCAAGGCTGGTTCTGACGAGTTGTTTTCATCACACAAACACACACACCATCAACGACAAGCGCACAAACATGGAAAGGCAACACGGGCTCTGGGTAATCTCCCACAGAACGGCAGCGGTGACAGAATGAGTTTTCTCCCCGTAGAATAGCGAGACGCCTCTTTGTGGCTTTTTTGATTCCTCTCTCTTTTCACATGATGTGTTGGGAAGGAAAGATCCCCTTTGTGTCAAGCCACAAGACTTAAAAGCCAAGTTGGATGTGGATGCATTTGGTTCGTGTGTGAGCGCGAGCGAGGGGAAGAAACAGAGACGAGTGCACGAACCGCGCAAACCGGCTGGATTCATGTTCCTCTATGATATCGTACACAAACACTGTTTTCTGGCGGAACAAAAAAAAAGAAATCCTGTGGATGCTGCAGCCGGGATCGCTGTCAGATTGTTGAAATTGTCGAGAACTGAACAAGGACGGGAAAAATGACAAGGTTCTTTTTTTCTCTCCGACGTGGTTTGTTCTGTTAGTTTGCAGTTTATTTCCTGTCAATCCCAAGCGCCCTCTTCAACCGGTGCTGTCAGAGCGCCGGCTTTAATAGGCGAGTCGTTATCTTGCTCCACCAAACTCCGGGAGAAAAGAGCAGATCATTATAAAAATGTTGCCTTCTTCTAATTTTGGGTTGACGAACGCAGGGAACTCTTCAAGGAAAAGTTGCTGATTATGGGTTGGGAGGTGAAATATTGTTGCAAAGTTCAGCGAAAAAATATTGTTTCTGGGAAAACGTACGATGGAAACATGTTGATTTTGACACAAACACACAAGTTTGTTCAAGTCATTAGTTGAACTGATATTTGACCTCAAGCCTTTTTAAATGACCTCAATCTTCCAAACTTTTCCGACTCGTTCATAAGAGACATTTAGTAAATACTTTAAATGTTTCTAGTATTACAACTTAAAGAATATTATCTACTTGTTTATCATTTTTGCTTTACTAGTCAAGTCAACGAGCGCAATAGTGAGCTTAAAACCTTCACTAGTAAAATAGGTTTTGGTTCACTAGTATAACTAGTAAAGTTAAAATGTTTGACCCGCTCTAGTAGAAGAACTCACATTTCTCCGATCCTTAAAACAATTCACTGGCTGCCAGTTTCTTTCAGGATCATTTAAATTCTGTTTCTTACCGTCAGATCTATTCATGGACAAACCTTCCATCAATAATCTGATCCAGACTTACACCCCGGCTCGGGCTCTGAGGTCTGTGGATCAGAATCTTAGTTGAAGTCATTACTTAAACTGATATTTGACCTCAAGCCTTTTTAAATGACCTTAATCTTCCAAACTTTTCCGACGTTTATAAGAGAACGCTTTTGTGCCACGCCGAGAAGTTGATCCGGGATTGAATTATGGTAGAATATTGAGTGTGATTTCACCACCTGAGACTACACTACACTTTCAAAGAGTGTATTCATTTTTGAAGGTCCATGTATCTCAGCCGGTTAACTTCTCAGCAACGACCCGGTGCTCAAACAGTCCACGACCCAGATTATCCGCATACTAAGGTCAATTTTCCTGTAAAAAAAACGATTCTCAATACTTCAAAGATAATATTCAATGAGTCTCTAACCCTCCGATCTAACCTTTGTTTTATCGGGTCGAGTATCTGTTCAGAATCTCCAGTAAAGTTCGCAACATTTGGCCAATTCTAACTTGAACTACTGCTAGACCAATGAATAAAGAAGTTTGATGTCTTATACACTGGAAAAATAACTCTTTTGAATGTTTAACTGTTTTTTTTTTTTTATCCTTCAGTTCTGATGAGTCGCTACAACAAGCCAGTATTTTAAGCAGCAGCATTTAAGTAAGTAAGTCATTTTTATTTATATAGCGCTTTTCCAGACCACGGTCCCAAAGCGCTTAAACAATCAAAACAATACTCAATAAAGTATATAGTTTAAAGGGCAAGATAAAACTGATAACACAACAGGAGTTCCAGAAATTTAGATAATCGGCTGAAAATACTTCAGGAAAACTTCCCATACTAGGAGAAAACAAATGTTGCTGGCTCTGAACATGGTAGTACCTCCTTAAATAACTGATATTGATTCAAGTGATGCAGAGATAATGGCTTTAATGACATGATAAAAGCACCAAATCCTACCATAATCACCACTTATGGTAATAACCATATTGCCTTTTTTTCAAACTATACTTCATTAGTTAATATAGTATTTTAATAAAATACTAGCATTTTTTTACCATTCGAAAAATGTTGAAGCAATGGTAAAAGTACTGAGAAGAATTAGCGATAAAACCATAATAGATTCTGTTTTTTTGCATTTCAATGTTTGTAATAGAATAAGTTTGGATATGTTTCCCATAGTAATCTGGGCGAATGAGAGGTTATGAGAGTCCATTATGACGTAACAATGGCTTCACTCCTCCGGCCAGCTGAAACAGGCCCGCTTTGTTTATACAACGAGTCCCTTGGAGGTCGAGACTTCCCAGATTGATGAGACGCGGTGACAAACCTCCATACTTGACCAATCACAGCAGAGATACACATGATACAATAGAGTCACACATCACAACAACACACACACACACACACACTGATGATCAAATAGAGTCACACACCACAACAACACACACACACTTTAATACACACGCACATAAAACGTGTTCAATAATTCTTCGATCTCCGCCTGCTTTTGGTCTTATATAAACAAATAAATGAAGTATGATCACACACAAGTGTAGACACTATAATAAGTAGACAACGTTATAATATTTTTTATTATTTAACTCATTTAGGTTTGAACTTATGCTTTTATCCGTGTCCATCCCTACACACCTTAACGTTGCCTCCAACTGGACTTGAAATGTAAACCTTCCCGTTCTGTGCTGCAGGATAATCCATGTTTTTTTTCCAGTCTCCATAATTATACGAAAGGGTTGTCCTCGCTTCAGTCAATCGCTCTTCACCTCCACCAGGCTTGAAAACTCGCCTTTTTTTAATTTCATATCATCAAGTGTTGTGTCAAATTATAGGACATTGAACAGCTTTTATATTGCTCCGAGAGTCGGGTTAATAAAGCACGCCGGTCGGTTAATAACAAAAAAAAGAAGATCAATATAATTTCCTCCAGACTCTGTTTGTACTGTTTGGTAATTCAGTGCATGTAGCAGTTGGAGCTCCATTATATATTTGGGCTTTTATGTCGTGTGATCAGTTCGACAGCGCATTCAAATCACGTCACACATTTTCTTTGCTTCACTGCTTACTAATGATGAGTTTCTTCTACAAATCCTTTTGTAGTCCCGCGAACAGAACCCTCGCTGCAAATAACTGAGCTTGGACTCCTTGTTAAATTCTCTAATATTCTTTTAAAGGCTTTAATTAATGTGAAGTCGCTCGATACGATCAGCCGTTACTAGACAATCCTTCATATAACGATGATTTGAATCAGATGATTGTGGAGATGACGTGAAAGTGTGTTTTTATATTTGATTGTCTAATATCTCCAGATACACATCTCACCATCAAGGACATTTTATTAACTACCACCACATTGACAGGAAGAGAAGGTCAATATTATGGACCGGGACGATCTCATCGGTTTTTATTTGAATTTAGGAAGGACTTTATTGACAAACAGTTGACAGGACTTGGAAAGTCGACTAATGATCAACTCTACTGACATGTAGTAAATGTTCTTCAAGACACAGTAACTTCTCATCATGACCATGTTTTACACTTTATTACTTTATAAAGTTGCTCTGAAATCTGGACGAAGGAGAGGTTACGAGAGTCCATTATGATGTAATAATGGCTTCACTCCTCCTCCAGCTGTAATCACGCTTTGTTTATACAACGAGTGGAGAAGTGGAGACTCCTGGGATTGATGACCCGCAATAAAATCATCTCCAGAAAAACAAAGTGTTTTCAGTGGGCGGAGCTTAAGATCATTATTTTCTAATGTCAAAATTTCAATTAAAAGAGAGCTTTGTACAAACACACACTGATGATACAATAGAGTCACACATCACAACAACACACACACTGATGATACAATAGAGTCACACATCACAACAAAACACACACACTGATGATACAATAGAGTCACACATAACAACAACACACACACACACTGATGATACAATGGAGTCACACATCACAACAACACACACACTGATGATACAATAGAGTCACACATCACAACAACACACACACACACTGATGATACAATAGAGTCACACATAACAACAACACACACACACACTGATGATACAATAGAGTCACACATCACAACAACACACACACTGATGATACAATAGAGTCACACATCACAACAAAACACACACACTGATGATACAATACAGTCACACATCACAACAACACACACACTGATGATACAATAGAGTCACACATCACAACAAAACACACACACTGATGATACAATAGAGTCACACATAACAACAACACACACACACTGATGATACAATGGAGTCACACATCACAACAACACACACACTGATGATACAATAGAGTCACACATAACAACAACACACACACACACTGATGATACAATAGAGTCACACATCACAACAACACACACACACTGATGATACAATAGAGTCACACATCACAACAACACACACACACTGATGATACAATAGAGTCACACAACACAACAACACACACACACACTGATGATACAATAGAGTCACACATCACAACAACACACACACACACTGATGATACAATAGAGTCACACATCACAACAACACACACACACTGATGATACAATAGAGTCACACATCACAACAACACACACACACTGATGATACAATAGAGTCACACAACACAACAACACACACACACACTGATGATACAATAGAGTCACACATCACAACAACACACACACACACATCAACACATTAATTAACCTCTAAGTCATTCACTTTCATTGTTATTCAATAATTCTTCCATCTTTATCTTCTTCTCCTTTTTGTCTCTCAATCAATCACTTGCTCATCAATAGTAATAATTAAATGATGAACCAACACACACATGTGTCAACACTTGATGAGCAGACAATTTGATAATATTGTTTTTTCCTGGGATTTATGATTCATTTACAACTTACACAAATCACTGATACTAATCAATAAACAAAGCTTGTCGTCGCTCGTCTCACAAAACGCCACCATCGCCATGACAACTCAATCTAACCATGAATGACATCATCAGCAACTAGCTGTGTCGTTAACTGGCTGGTCAAAGTAATGCGAGATGTAAATGTCAATACAAATAGAGATATTCATTTCACAAGATTCCTCAACGCAGTAGTATCACAAGAGACAAGTATCTCAAGATATTTATCGTTTTAATTTGTAACTGGGACTGTTTGTAAATGTTGCAAATTTGTAGCAATTTAAAGGACCCCTTATGTGTTGATTTAAGTGTCTCTTAAATGGTTCTAGGACCTCTGTTATACTCTATTATTCTCTATTATACTCATTAGTTTCTTTTTGGACAAAACTCTCATTTAATAAACACATTTACATTAGAAAATATGCTTAAGCCCCGCCCACTGAAAATGACACTAATGCTGTGTCTCAAATCGCATACTTGCGTACACAAAGTTAGTATTTTTAGTGCGTAAGTGCGTCTCAATTCTTAGTATGTAAATGTAGTGCTCGATACACACTAAATTGTCACTAAACACACTCAAAACTGAGTATGGTTCTATGGACACTTTCTACACTAAAGGGCTCCATCTTAGTGACGTTGTAAACGGAAGTTTCGTCATATATAAATGCATATATATACATATATATAGATATGTATATATATTTATAATTATTCATATACTTACAGGTGTATTTTTAGCCAACAGTAGAAGGATGACACGTCTTCGGTGCCTATTCTGGCGTAAATATCTCGCGAATACTTCGATTCTCATATTTTTTCTTCATTTCTTTTTCTAAACTTGCAAAACGTGCTGCCAGCAGGTGGTGATAGTGTTCCTACAGCTGGTTGAAATCATCGTTAAATAGTAGTAGAAGAAGAAGCTGTCGCGTCATTTACTGTTAGTGTGTAGCAGCAGAGTTTCATTTGAGACGTACTATCTGTGGAGAATTTGGCGAGATTTCAGACAAGAACTTAATTAAGTAATAACTTCAAAACAGAGCAACGTCATGATGAATTACTACAATTTGAAGACTTCAACATTTACAACATGTGAATAAGTCTGTGAATGAGAGTTTTCACATTAGGTTCACTTTTAAATGTTCTTTAAAGAAGTGCTACAATGTGCTCTAAAGCAAACAGATTGTCTTTAATGAAGAAGATACAAAAGACATATTTCCGTGTCATTATTGTAGAGCCAGAGATTATTGTTCATTCCTTCTTCGTCAACAAGATGCTAAACTGGTCTAAACTTTGTTACTTGAAGACTTAACTCTGCACCGACTCGGAAAAAGTTGCTAAATTTACAAAGTGCCACGTCGTGGTGCTTATTTTTTCTTCCTCCTTCTTTTGAGTCTTCATACAGAACAGAGGATGATTATATATAACGGTGGAGAAAGATCCAGCTCTTGCTTTCCTCTCCGGATTGTGTTGTTCGACTGTGGCGCGCTCGTTTTATGGCTGTTATTGCCTGTCATCCACTCCATCACAGAGGCAGGACTTCAAATGCCTGCAACTTGCTGTTTGTTACCTCTAAGACACCAGGAACTGAGAGGGAAACACAGATGCCGGAGAGCAATGGGGATAATTGATACACGGCTTTGCTTGCCGGTGACTCCGGCTTTCAGGACATTAAGGAAATGAAAACCAAAAGTCTTTGTTCGCATTAACAAACAGGGAAACCGAAATAGAACCACAACAAGCCGCCGCCGCATTTAAACAAGGCGTGTTTATGTCGAGAAACTTGGGATGTGACGACGCTCGCCGCTTTCTTTGAAAACCCGAGAGGTTACTGAAGGAGCGCTCGCTGCTGAATATTTACACCATAATTGAGGTTCACAGTTTTATGGGTTTCTTAGCCAAAATACACCTTGTATTTCTAAGTTAATATGTGAGTAAGTAAGTAATATTTATTTGTATAGCGCTTTTCCAGACCAGGGTCACAAAGCGCTTTAACAATCAAAACAATACTAAAAAAAAGTATATACTTTAAAGATCAAGATAATACTGAGAACAACACAGTAGTGTTCCAGAAAATCAAGGAAAAGCCTGAACAAATAGAAACGTCTTAAGATGTTTCTTAAAGGAGTCAGTAGATCCATCAAGAACAAAGAGAGAGAAGATCGTTCCAAAGCTTAGGAGCAACAGCCTGAAAAGATTTCTCTCCTCTGGTCCTGAGTCGTGTGCGTGGAACCATAAGTAGATTCTGATCCACAGACCTCAGAGCCCGAGCTGGGGTGTAAGGCTGGATCAGATCAGTGATGTAAGGAGGAGCCTGACCATGAATAGATCTGAAAGTAAGCACCAGAATTTTAAAGTTGATCCTGAAAGAAACTGGAAGCCAGTGAAGAGTTTTAAGGATCGGAGAAATGTGAGTTCTTCTACTAGAGCGGGTTAGAATTCTGGCTGCAGAGTTCTGAATCAACTGCAGGCGAGACACATCCTTCTTTTTAAGACATGAAAACAAACTGTTACAATAGTCCAGACAAGAAGAAACAAATGCATGGATTACAAGCTCCAGATCATGTTCCGACAACATTTTCCTAAGTTTAGAGAGTACCGTATTTTCCGGACTATAAGTGGCAGTTTTTTTCATAGTGTGTCCGGGGGAGCGACTTATACTCTGGAGCGACTTATGTTTGAAATTATTAACACATTATTAGCGGTATATCATTTCACATGTTATTTTCACACTAAACCACAAGAGGGCGCTCTAGGCCTGTGTTGATCATTTCCACGTAGAAGAGGAAGCATCTTCTACCTCCGGAGTTAGTTAGTTGTTTAAAAGTGACACGAGGATGAAGAGTTATTTGGAGTTACACGGATGGTTTGGTAAACTTGTTAGTTATTTATGCTATAGTTCTCTGAATAACTCTTCATATGTTATGTTAACATACCAGGTTCTCAGTTCATGTAACGTAACGTACAATTATTCTGTTGTTGCCTCTAGTTTTATTTTAAATTGTCTTTCAAGATCACATGTCTGTTCTTGGTGTTGGATTTTATGAAATAAATTTCCCTCAAAAATGCGACTTATACTCCAGTGCGACTTATATATGTTTTTTCCTTCTTTATTATGTATTTTATGGCTGGAGCGACTTGTACCTCGGAGCAACTTATAGTCTGGAAAATACGGTACTTGAACCTCACATGTTGATCAATATTATGACTCTATATATATTTCTATATAGTAGAAATGATGGTACTGTTTCAAAGAAGGCCTAAGAATTGTTAGGGTTTGGTTCCGATGAACCGACCCGTCCCCAGTCTCAAACGTGGTGGTGGTAAAGAAGGACACAGGAATGATTTTAAGGAAAATAATCGTTTAGTAAAATATATTAAAGTCAGAGACTCAACTCACATGATTCATGGGCCTTCTAGAGATCTATCGTGGAAACTGAAGGTCACTGTCTGAGTCTGCGGGTCACAGGGTGATACTCTGGTTCTTGTTTTCCAAAGATACACTGATGTTTGTTCTTGGCAGGATGATATACGAGGGGAAAAGAAAGTGATTCATTAAGACATGAAAATTGAGCTTTTATCCTTTTTTTGGATCAGCTCCTGATGATATTCGTGAACATTTTTCTTTCGTCCAGGATTTTAAGTTCAAAACCTACATTTGTTGCTTGTTTCTGAAGAGGAATATCCAGTTTGAGTTGAGGATCTGATGTGAATGAACTTAATCCTGGAGCTCGTGAAGCGACGTGAGTCGAGCCAGATGTTACCTGCTGGAAGTGAACAGATCTGGGAAGATGGTTCTCATCGGGGACCGGATGTCTACAGATGTGTCGACAGCCGTGAGAGGTGGGATCATGAAGAACGTGTTGTGTACTGATGTTTGGTGCTAAGGAAGTATGAAGCGACGACACCAAACAGGTCGATGGTAATGAACGCACTGAAGTTATGATTGAAGGAAATGGAAAAGAAGAAAATAATAAAGTTCCAGAACCTTCTTCGAGAACCCCTTAAACACCTACTGTTGTTATTGGTTCCCGCACTAACATGAACGATCTCCACATTTGATCAAGTCATTAAAATGTTTTGAATATTTTGTTTGGACCATAAACGTGTGTAGCTTCAGTATGTGGAAAATATGCCAAATATTTTATTCAGAGCTTGTTTTAAATCTGTTACAATTTTACAAGGTTGGCTGAGAGTGGAAGTTAAAACTGCACTTCTTTTTAAGAAGGTTATATTTTGAGGGAAATACGATATAATTGTGTACTGGTCTCGAAAAGCGCTATATAAATAAATATTACTTACTTACTTACTTACTTACTACACACAATTTACATAGTAGTCTTTGGTTTCTTGTATTGTAAATGAAAAAACAGGATTTTTTTATTTACAGAATTAAATAACTTAATAAAGATTTGCTTATTTAAAAAAATAACAATGCTTCAAATAAAATAAAAGACATAACGATGAAGTGGCATAAAATGTACTGAATAAAAACAAAATAGACGACATTAACTAAATTCAATTAAATGAGCTGATTTGTGATGTTTCTGTGTGTAGTTAGTATGTTCTCTCCGTGTTACTGGGGTTTACTCCGGACACTCCGGTTTCCTCCCACAGTCCAAAAACATACAGAGGTTGATTGAGAACTTTGGGGAAATTGTCCGTAGATATGAGTGTGTGTGTGAATGGTTGTCTGTCTTTGTGTGTCCTGAGACAGACTGGTATTGAAGCGAACTTAATCCTGGTTCACCCACCAGATCCTTCCAGAGAGTTGCTGAAAATCTTTTAGCCTGTCCCTTCTTTTAAAGACCTCTAGACACTCCCAAACATGGGAAGTAAGTTGAGTATTCAATTACAAACTCGGGGTACGGAATGTTTTGCAAAATCTGACTCCATTATGAACAACAGATGTTGTTTTCATGCCTTGACCTAATCATTGACCTTTACAAAGAATCTTCAGCTTTCCTTCACACTTGTTATCTCAAACCAGGTCTGTAGACCCTAAATTCTGTGTGTTGACATTTTTAGAATCGTACACGTTCCTTATCTCAAGAATAGCACGTCCACATGGCTACCACCTTCTTTCCCAAAAAATATGTCTTCACAGTTTGAACTATTGACACAAAGTGACATCAAGGTCCATACAGTCCAGGCACAGATGCCCAAAAAAAAAGGGTATTAATCATGAAACAAATGGAAACTATTATTTAAATGAGGGTACAATTGAATGTTCGCAGTTTCAAAAAGGCAACATTATTTTTTTTCACTTATTAAATTACCCCGAATTCAAATGAGAAAGTAACAAAACAAACACTTGGAATGTAACCATTGAAGCACAGAGAAGGCAAACGTCAGGACAACAACCGTCCTGCTCCCTGGGTAAAGACAAAAGTCGAAAGACAAAATAGAAGAAAATGTTCTGAATAAAAGATCATCAATGTTAACAATTGAGTACACAAAACTAGGACATTTATTGATGATCAATGAATACACATATGTGGATCAATTTGAGGATATATATTCTGTATCCTGTCCAGGGTGTCCCCTGCCTCTCGCCCAATGAAAACCGGGATGGACTCCAGTCTCCCCGCGACCCCCCATAAGATTAAAATGAATGAATGAAAGTGAATTACAACTGAGCTCCAGTCGCTACATTAAAATGAACAAACATTTTCATCTATAACTCAAACAGATAACTCTGAAAATACTCAAAAACATTAGCCGACTTGAGAGTTCACCTCCCCCCCCCCAAACAATCAGTAGATAAGTAGCATGTTCACACCATCAAGAACTTTTACAAACCTTATAACTTTATAAAAATCACACAAAACCCCTCAAGTCACGGTACATGAGTCATTCAACTAGCTTTAAGTTGATGTAAGTAAGTAAGTAAGTAAGTAATATTTATTTATATAGCGCTTTTCCAGACCAGGGTCACAAAGCGCTTAAACAATCAAAACAATACTCAAAAAAGTACATACTTTAAAGATCAAGATAATACTGAGAACAACACAGGAGTTCCAGAAATTCAAGGAAAAGCCTGAACAAATAGAAACGTCTTAAGATGTTTCTTAAAGGAGTCAGTAGATCCATTAAGTGCAAAGAGAGAGAAGATCGTTCCAAAGCTTAGGAGCAACAGCCTGAAAAGATTTCTCTCCTCTGGTCCTGAGTCGTGTGCGTGGAACCATAAGTAGATTCTGATCCACAGACCTCAGAGCCCGAGCTGGGGTGTAAGGCTGGATCAGATCACTGATGGAAGGTCTGACCATGAATAGATCTGAAAGTAAGAACCAGAATTTTAAAGTTGATCCTGAAAGAAACTGGAAGCCAGTGAAGAGTTTGAAGGATCGGAGAAATGTGTCATCACAAGTTATTTTAGTAGAAAAATATTAAGGTACACAAAACTACCCGGAGCTGCTTCCAACAGAAAACAGAAATAAACATGATTTCTCTCCTGGTCCTCATCTGTCAACTCCACTGCTGACAATTACGAACGATCAAACACTTCTATCAGGTATCGATTTATTTGACCCTGCAGCCTTGTTGTCATTATCACTCGCTCTCGCTTTTCCTCGACTCGCTCAGAGACTCCAAGAGAGCAGATGGCTTGGCATCAGCCAGACGTCCCAGTGTTCGTCTCTTTCGTTTGTCGTCCGATCCAAGACCGGCCGATAGACCCAAATAAACACAGGGAAAAAAAAGGCAGATTCAAATGAGAGATAATGTGACGATACTATTGCTTTTTCCAAGCACAAGCCAATGTTTCTTTAATCACGAAATGAGAAGATAGTTAGGAACGAGATCGTCTCACTAGGGAAGGGATATTAACAAGTATCTGCTCTGGAATATATTTACTTTCTACAATAACATCTGTTTTCAAACGTGTTTGATTCGAAGAAAATCTCATGTTTTGGATAATAATAGAAAATATGACTTTTTCTTTGGTACGTAAGTAAGTAAGTAAGTCATTTTTATTTGTATAGCGCTTTTCCAGACCAGGGTCACAAAGGGTATGTGGCCCTGTATCTACTGTATATTCAATCAGTCAATACTTTATCAGAATCCTTGGTTCATTTTTGAATAGTTATGCATATTTTACATCTTATCTGCTTTAGTGATTATATCCTCCTGCCACACTTAGGTCGTTACGAGGGTGAAAACTACTGTTTATTAATGTGTCTTAATGTGACTCTATTGTAATATCAGTGTGTGTGTGTTGTTGTGATGTGTGACTCTATTGTATCATCAGTGTGTGTGTTGTTGTGATGTGTGACTCTATTGTATCATCAGTGTGTGTTGTTGTGATGTGTGACTCTATTGTATCATCAGTGCGTGTGTGTTGTTGTGATGTGTGACTCTATTGTATCATCAGTGTGTGTGTGTTGTTGTGATGTGTGACTCTATTGTATCATCAGTGTGTGTTGTTGTGATGTGTGACTCTATTGTATCATCAGTGTGTGTGTGTTGTTGTGATGTGTGACTGTATTGTATCATCAGTGTGTGTGTGTTGTTGTGATGTGTGACTCTATTGTATCATCAGTGTGTGTGTGTTGTTGTGATGTGTGACTCTATTGTATCATCAGTGTGTGTGTGTTGTTGTGATGTGTGACTCTATTGTATCATCAGTGTGTGTGTGTTGTTGTGATGTGTGACTCTATTGTATCATCAGTGTGTGTGTGTTGTTATGATGTGTGACTCTATTGTATCATCAGTGTGTGTGTGTTGTTGTGATGTGTGACTCTATTGTATCATCAGTGTGTGTTTGTACAAAACTCTCTTTTCATTGAAATATTGACATTAGAAAATGATCTTAAGCTCCGCCCACTGAAAACACTTCATTTTTCTGGAGATTAAATCTTGTTGACCATAACCACACCCACTCTGCTGTGATTGGTCAAGCGTGGAGGTTTGTCACTGCGCGTCATCAATGGTCTCCACCTCCAAGGGACTCATTGTATAAACAAAGCGTGATCACAGCTGGAGGAGGAGTGAAGCCATTATTACGTCATCATGGACTCTCGTAACCTCTCGTTCGTCCAGATTTCAGAGCAACTTTATAAAGTAATAAAGTGTAAAACATGGTCATGATGAGAAGTTACTGCATCTTGAAGAACATTCACTACATGAGAGTAGAGTTGAGTTTATCATTAGTTGAACCTTAAGTTACGAAGTTAAATAAATATTGTGGCAAATTCAGTGACTTTTGTTTATGACATCACATACTGTGGTTATGATTATATATGTTTAAAATGATTATAATCATGAGTATTCATTTTAATTACTCATATCCATGAGTTCATTAACCTACACATTAAACACATATATAACACACACACACACACACACACATATATATATATATATATATATATATATACATACATACATACATCTTTATATTTGTGTATTTCATCATCTTTATAGATTCTCATTTTGAAAAAAAGATGTTTGTCACTTTATTCTTCAATTTAAGAGAACAAGGTTAAAGAAAAATCTATTCGCCACTTGCGCTCGGTCTCTTTGAAAAAACCTAAGGACACTCGAGGAGAAGAAAAGACGAGAGAAAAAAGGAAAGACTCAGCTGGTCAGCTCCTGAAAGCATCTTGATTGCCACTTACAACTTTCTATTAAAAACACAGTAGCGACGGTTCTGTCGGCCACACGTCCACATCGGCAAACACAATAACTCACATTATCAGATGATCTAAAATGGCAAATACTTTAGAAAAGACGCAAACTAATTGCAGCTCAGTACTCTGTCTGCTCAAGCAGTACCTTCCAATATTAGCACAATACATCAATGTCTGTAATCATTTGCTTTTCCATAAGAGGAGATTAGATTCATTCGCAAACATATGCTGCAGATGTGCGTTTAAAAACAAGAAAGTACGCACCATTACATTCATGACACTCTGTAACATATGTCTCGACGTGTGAGTCTCCATGAGAGCAAAGTTGTGAATTTGTAGTGTGAAAATAAAGATGGAACGTCTGACTCTAGAGCAGTTTTTAGTTTGTAGTTGGAGCTTTGTTGGGAATAATTGATGAAAAGAAAGATGAATTAAAATTTAACTCATGAAAACAATCACCTTAAAAACACACAATATCTACTTTGGTAAGACGTGGTAAAATTCAAATTCACAGATTTTCTACTCTTTTGTCGACTAATATTACTTATTTTCAGAGTTATCTGTTCTTTTTAGAGTTATAAACAAAAATGTTTGTTCATTTTGATGTAGCGACTAGAGCTCAGTTGTCTTCGTCCAAAAATACACTTAAAAACATCCAAATACAGAAATTTGATCCCAAAATTGTGCAAAGGATCCTAGTAAACCTGCAATCTGGGGTTCAGGCGAGCAATAAATGGAGCAACTCCCTTAACCTTAGAGTTCTACTCATGTGTTGATGTCCTTGTGTGTTGTTGTGATGTGTGACTCTATTGTATCATCAGTGTGTGTTGTTGTTGTGATGTGTGACTCTATTGTATCATCAGTGTGTGTTGTGATGTGTGACTCTATTGTATCATCAGTGTGTGTTGTGATGTGTGACTCTATTGTATCATCAGTGTGTGTTGTTGTTGTGATGTGTGACTCTATTGTATCATCAGTGTGTGTTGTGATGTGTGACTCTATTGTATCATCAGTGTGTGTTGTGATGTGTGACTCTATTGTATCATCAGTGTGTGTTGTTGTTGTGATGTGTGACTCTATTGTATCATCAGTGTGTGTTGTGATGTGTGACTCTATTGTATCATCAGTGTGTGTGTTGTTGTGATGTGTGACTCTATTTTATCATCAGTGTGTGTGTGTTGTTGTGATGTGTGACTCTATTGTCTCATCAGTGTGTGTGTGGTGTTGTGATGTGTGACTCTATTGTGATTGGTCAAGCGTGGAGGTTTGTCACTGCGCGTCATCAATGGTCTCCACCTCCAAGGGACTCATTGTATAAACAAAGTGTAACTACAGCTGGAGGAGGAGTGAAACCATTATTACATCATAATGGACTCTCGTAACCTCTCGTTCGTCCAGATTTCAGAGCAACTTTATAAAGTAATAAAGAGTAAAACATGGTCATGATGAGAAGTTACTGCGTCTTGAAGAGAAGAACATTCACTACATGTCAGGAGAGTTGAGTTTATCATTAGTTGAACCTTAAATTACGAAGTTAAATAAATATTGTGGCAAATTCAGTGACTTTTGTTTATGACATCACATACTGTGGTTATGATTATATATGTTTAAAATGATTATAATCATGAGTATTCATTTTAATTACTCATATCCATGAGTTCATTAACCGTTTACCGTAACTGTTTTTCTGGAGATGAAATCTTGTTGACAATAACCACACCCACTCTGCTGTCACCAGTTAAGCATGGAGGTTTGCTCGTTGTATAAACAAAGCATGATTACAGCTTAAGGAGGAGTGAAGCCATTATTATGTCAAAATGGACTCTCGTAACCTCTCGTTCGTCCAGATTTCAGAGCAACTTTATAAAGTAATAAGTTTAAAACATGGTCATGATGAGAAGTTACTGAATCTTGGAGAGAAACGTTTCAAACATGAGTTTTTAATTGTGTTGACCTTTCAATTCAATTCAATTCAATTCAATTTTATTTAAAGTGTCTTATCATAACAAAGTTATCTCAAGACACTACACAGTTGAAATAAGACTACAGTTGATTAAGGAAAAATAGATCCAGCAATTCAACAAAGAGCAAGAAACAAAACACTGTACAATGAGCAATGGCGAGGAAAAACTTCCTTTTAGAAGGCAGAAACCTCGAGCGGAACCAGACTCATTGTTGACGGCCTGCCGCTTTGACCGGCTGGGAGGAAGGATGGGGGGGTAGACAGATGGATAAGGAGAGGAGTGAGGGAGGATATAGTGAGAGAAAAGAGGAGAGTGTAGGAGGGTCCATGGGGGTGCTGGAGAGAACTCGGGATCTGATGACCTTTAAACAAGTCAATATTTTAAGTTTGTAGTCACACTCCAGCTTGTGTCTCTTATGGAAACACATTACAAGTTGGTGCTCATGTGCAAGATTTACCCTGATATCCTGGGATCTTATGCTGAAAAGGAAATAAAGAAAAAGCAAAGGAAACATAAAAACGGAAAAACATCACCAAAATAAAACAGGATGAGCAGAAACATGACAATGAGTAGAAAACGAGTGAAGTTTGAGTTTTGGGTGAACTATTATTTCTACCACGTGAGCAGGGGAGACAGAAGCGAACGGGCATCAAAGTGGGGGAGGAAAGATTATCTTGGAGGCGACACTGTTTATGCAGCGCCGTCACGAGAAACAGGGTTAGACGCCACAGGTCGGTCCCCGGCACCCCAATGATAGATGAAGAAAAGGAGGAACATCAGCAGTCAATTACAGGCGTGCATGATTAACTTCAACTAATTAAGACCTCTGGGTAATGCAGGGAAGAAGAGCAGTCGCCGTCGGTTTCCTCCTCCAGAGTGAAGTCCCAGTGCAGAGTCTTTGTTCTCGTGGTCCCAGGTCTCAGATGAACGATTAGTGCCGAAGAATAACAAACCCCATTGTTTCTATCTTGTCTATTTGTATCGTTCCTGCCTTTTCAATTCATTATTTTTTAATTTATTCTGTTGATGGAACGAAATCGACTTCAGTCCATCAAACATTTGATTTTAAGGTCAATAAATTCACCTGTTATTGTGAAGAAAGAAACTTTTTTTTTAAATAAAAAGCTTTTCTTTTAGTGCAAACTGGTCGATGATGACAGATTCATGAAACAGACTTGATAAATAATGAGTTCATACGAATCATCTTTGAGTAGATGTTTAAAGATTCTCTGCAAAGAATAAAAAGGAATTGATTGAATTGATTTATCTTCCAAAGAGAAACAGAACGAACACAATGTTTAACATGTTTGAACAGTTTCTACAGTTTTATTCAACATATTTCATGATTAAAAAAGCTAAATAATCAATAAGACAGTTTTGTTCTTTTTAATGCTGTCAGATTTTTGTCGTCGGCCTTCGACTGGTTAGAAATGTCAACATATTTTCTTTTGGATTTTAATGATTTCCGGAATAAAAACTTGGAAACTTCTTTTGTCGAAGCAAGTGACATTCAGGTGGAATTTCTTTCTGGACATTTTTTCTTGTTATTTTGTACATTCTTTCTCTTCCGGCCCGACTTCACTGCAGTGGAATCTCAAATATATTCAAGTAGATACACAATCATTTGTCATGTTTTTAATGGAAAACTATAGTTTTTACACAGTTTTGAACAGGCTCAGGTTTTCACTGAAGGTGGAAAACTAAGGATAGATTGAGCCTCAAATAAAAATATAATATGAAAAAGACAGTTCCTGTTATGTTTGTTCATTTCAGTTTCTCATGTCAGTGACTTTGATTTTTTTTAAAGATTTTTCAATCTTGAGTTCGAACAATAGGTTTTGGAACAGTGATGAGTCGATGAAGCTTCATGAAGCTTCTTCCTTTGTAGAGGTCAGTAGTCGTGACCTCAGGTTGAAATGAATGAATACAATCACTGTTGTGAGGAATAGATCATAGAGCAGAGAGCGCCATCTACTGGACTCTCAAAATAAGAATAAAGCGTCACGAAGCTTCATGAAGCCTCGTGACGAGAGAAGCATCAAGAATAGAGAAGATGGAGGTTATGATGGATAAAAATAAAGATATACCTGAATTTTTTTACCTTTATTTCTGGAGGAAATTTAAGCTTTTACCAAAGTCCACAAAGCGATAATTAATAAAATATTATTTTAAGACATACAATACAGAAATGAAAACTAATGAAAATATATAAATACATACAAATAATAATTTAAAAATCATTACTATACAATTACATATACTGTACATGTACAACAATATCAATGAGAATAACACTTAATATGATATAGATAATAATAACATGATTAATAATCAAGATAATAAAATAAGCACAAAGACGATTAAAGAAGGGATGAATATGTTAACGACAACATAAGTACACAAGCACAGAAGTGCAGGGAGGCTCTGACAAATATTAAAAACTAAAAAAACAAATCTAGCTCTTTGCAGATCAAATAAACAATTTTAAATATTATTTATACCTTGTACTTTAACAGTAACACTGTGTATTGTCTATTGTTTGTATTTCTGTTCTATTATTCTTCAAATGTTGTTACTGTTGCTGTTACTTGACTTGAATTTCCCCTTTGTGGGAGTAATAAAATCAATCTTAATCTTAATAATAACATTCAACATTCAAATATTATATAATATATATATAATATTCAGTTCTGATGTAAACAGAAAACTTTCAAATGTCAACAGCATCAGTCGAAGCTCAAAGTTACTCTTTTATTTTCCTCATTTTCCACGTAGAATTGCCCAAAGAATCTGGAAGTGGTTCGATATTTCCTTTCTTTCTCCGTGACCTTCTCGGTGGAATAACCACGCGTTCCTCTTTTAAATCAGGACACATCACTGTAGAAATCCACTCACAGGTGAACTAGATCCAAATAGCTTTGAAGTTGTCAGGGATCTTCACGAGTCATCAATTTAGAGAGCTCCCCACGCACCATCACTCCGCGGCCGGGGAATTGAAAGGAGGCTTTTCTCCTTCCCAGCGATATCTGGTGCCGTTGGAGACCCTGCGGTGGGGAAATAACGCTGACATCAGGAAAACGCTTCACATTTCTCAATCTGACTCGTCGGTGTTTAAGGCCGATATATAACCAGCCCACACTTAAACATATCTTAATTAGCAGGTGCCTCCGGGGTGTTGTTTCCTCCGCCGTCACGTGAGCTTCCACGTAGCCTGCATCTCAACTAGGGTTGGAAAATTCTGATATTGACGAAAAGTTTTGTCTAAAAACTTTGGACGAAGCAACTCACTCGACAACAGTGTGCAACAGTGAACTAGAACGATTGCACTCGTTTGTGGCATTGATTCTCAGACCAGAAGATTTCAATCCTTTCAAATAATCTCAGTTAATCTTAAAGTCAAAGTAAAAATTCACTTATTTTCTACTCTCATGTCGACTGATAGATAACAAACGTGAGAACAAACATGAAAACAGACATAAGAACAAACCTGAGAACATACGTGAGAACAAACATGAGAACAAACATGAAAACAAACATGAAAACAAACATAAGAACAAGCGTAAGAACAAACATGAAAACAAACGTGAATACAAACATGAAAACAGACATAAGAACAAACCTGAGAACAAACGTGAGAAAAAAAGTGAGAAAAAACATGAAAACTAACGTGACAACAAACATGAAAACAAACATGAAAACAAACATGAAAACAAACATGAAAACAAACATAAGAACAAACATGAAAACAAACGTGAGAGCAAACATGAAAACAAAAGTGAGAACAAACATGAAAACAAACGTGAGAACAAACATGAAAACAAAAGTGAGAACAAACATGAAAACAAATGTCAGAACAAACATGAAAACAAAAGTGAGAACAAACATGAAAACAAAAGGGAGAACAAACATGAAAACAAAAGTGAGAACAAACATGAAAACAAAAGGGAGAACAAACATGAAAACAAAAGTGAGAACAAACATGAAAACTAACGTGACAACAAACATGAAAACAAACATAAGAACAAACATGAAAACAAACGTGAGAACAAACATGAAAACAAAAGTGAGAACAAACATGAAAACAAACGTGAGAACAAACATGAAAACAAACGTGAGAACAAACATGAAAACAAACGTGAGAACAAACATGAAAACAAACGTGAGAACAAACATGAAAACAAACGTGAGAACAAACATGAAAACAAAAGTGAGAACAAACATGAAAACAAACCTGAGAACAAACATGAAAACAAACGTGAGAACAAACATGAAAACAAAAGTGAGAACAAACATGAAAACAAAAGTGAGAACAAACATGAAAACAAACGTGAGAACAAATATGAAAACAAACGTGAGAACAAACATGAAAACAAACATGATCACAAACATGAAAACAAACATAAGAACAAGCGTAAGAACAAACATGAAAACAAACGTGAATACAAACATGAAAACAGACATAAGAACAAGCGTAAAAACAAACATGAAAACAAACGTGAATACAAACATGAAAACAGACATAAGAACATACGTGAGAACAAACGTGAGAACAAAAGTGAGAAAACACTTGAAAACTAACGTGACAACAAAAATGAAAACAAACGTAAGAACAAACATGAAAACAAACGTGAGAGCAAACATGAAAACAAATGTGAGAAGAAACATGAAAACAAACGTGAATACAAACATGAAAACAGACATAAGAACATATGTGAGAACAAACGTGAGAACAAAAGTGAGAACAAACATGAAAACAAACGTGAGAACAAACATGAAAACAAAAGTGAGAACAAACATGAAAACAAATGTGAGAACAAACATGAAAACAAAAGTGAGAACAAACATGAAAACAAAAGGGAGAACAAACATGAAAACAAAAGTGAGAACAAACATGAAAACTAACGTGACAACAAACATGAAAACAAACATAAGAACAAACATGAAAACAAAAGTGAGAACAAACATGAAAACAAAAGTGAGAACAAACATGAAAACAAACGTGAGAACAAACATGAAAACAAACGTGAGAACAAACATGAAAACAAACGTGAGAACAAACATGAAAACAAAAGTGAGAACAAACATGAAAACAAACGTGAGAACAAACATGAAAACAAAAGTGAGAACAAACATGAAAACAAACGTGAGAACAAACATGAAAACAAAAGTGAGAACAAACATGAAAACAAAAGTGAGAACAAACATGAAAACAAAAGTGAGAACAAACATGAAAACAAACGTGAGAACAAACATGAAAACAAACATGAGAACAAACATGAAAACAAAAGTGAGAACAAACATGAAAACAAACGTGAGAACAATCATGAAAACAAAAGTGAGAACAAACATGAGAACAAACATGAAAAAAAAAGTGAGAACAAACATGAAAACAAACGTGAGAACAAACATGAAAACAAAAGTGAGAACAAACATGAAAACAAACGTGAGAACAAACATGAAAACAAAAGTGAGAACAAACATGAAAACAAACGTGAGAACAAACATGAAAACAAAAGTGAGAACAAACATGAAAACAAATGTGAGAACAAACATGAAAACAAAAGTGAGAACAAACATGAAAACAAAAGGGAGAACAAAAGTGAGAACAAACATGAAAACTAACGTGACAACAAACATGAAAACAAACATAAGAACAAACATGAAAACAAACATGAGAACAAACATGAAAACAAAAGTGAGAACAAACATGAAAACAAACGTGAGAACAAAAATGAAAACAAACGTGACAACAAACATGAAAACAAACGTGAGAACAAACATGAAAACAAAAGTGAGAACAAACATGAAAACAAACGTGAGAACAAACATGAAAACAAAAGTGAGAACAAACATGAAAACAAACATGAGAACAAACATGAAAACAAAAGTGAGAACAAACATGAAAACAAACGTGAGAACAAACATGAAAACAAAAGTGAGAACAAACATGAAAACAAACGTGAGAACAAACATGAAAACAAAAGTGAGAACAAACATGAAAACAAAAGTGAGAACAAACATGAAAACAAAAGTGAGAACAAACATGAAAACAAACATGAAAACAAACGTGAGAACAAACATGAAAACAAACGTGATAACAAAGAGGAAAACAAACATGAAAACAAACGTGAGAACAAACATGAAAACAAAAGTGAGAACAAAAGTGAGAAAAAACATGAAAACAAACGTGAGAACAAACATGAAAACAAAAGTGAGAACAAACATGAAAACAAACGTGAGAACAAACATGAAAACAAAAGTGAGAACAAACATGAAAACAAACGTGAGAACAAACATGAAAACAAAAGTGAGAACAATCATGAGACCAAACATGAAAACTGTTGTTGCACGTAAGAGACACAATCAAAACACAGACAAACCTAATAATATAAACCTCCATTTGTAGATTTGCTGCCAGTGTCAACAACATCATTCATTCCTGGAATCATCAATTCCTAATAAGATTTGAGTTATTGTGAAATATAAAGATGATATTTTGAGTTGCAAGGATTGAAGCGTCGATGACTTTGGACCGAGGGCGAGAAAAACCTCCGTCAAGGTTCAATTGTTACACATAGGAGTCGAAAAGACATGCATAAATGAAAATGCCTTGAAAAAATGATTCGCTGTGTTTTTCCTTTGAACTTTTATCAGGCGTCGAACCACAAACATAAATGAATTTCATGTGAAAAACGAGGAGGTAATAAGTGGAAAACTGAAGCGTGGAACACAAAAGTAATCAACCCTCTCCAGTCGACAGCTGCGAGTATCGTCTGATGAAAAACATTCTATTATTTCGTGTTTCTCTTTTATCGTCAGTCCATCTTAGGACGACGACAACAACAACACTTACTTAATGACATCACAACTGGATCAGCACTGAACTGTAGTTTGTTGCATCTTTTCAGTCTATATATAGTTATAAATACCATGTTTAACGTATGTCTTATATTGGTGTGAATGCTGGGAAGAATCAGATCCTGTTTTCTTCTGACCTAAACTTTGTGCTGCTTCTCCTCCACAAATTTTACCCGATTTGAACATTTCAAACTTTAATCAATTCAGCTTGTTTCCGAAATGCGGGCTATGTTCTAGCTTTCTTTTATCTCTTCCACTCTTTCTTTTATTCCTCTTTTTCTATCCCATTTATTTCAATGGGAAAAATCTTCAACTCATGTTTCAACTCCTTCGTCTTTGACCTACTAATTCCAATACTTCCGCTACTACTTCTACTACTAATACTACTACTACATCTACATGTAATACTAATTCTACTACTACTTTTATTTTCTACTACTTCTACATCCACTACTATTTCTACTTTTACTTCTAATTCCACTTATACTTCTACTATTACTTCTACTACTTCTACTACTACTACTTCTACTACTTCTACTACTTCTACTTCTACTACTACTACTTCTACTACTTCTACTACTACTACTTCTACTACTACTACTACTACTTCTACTTTAACTACTAATTACACTAATACTTCCACAGCAGAGTCAGCATTCAAACTGCATTTCCTTCTGGTACATTTTTCTAGCATATCGAGTGCTTCCAGGAAATCATCATTTGTTGAGTTCATTGGGATTTAATTAATTAATGTGTTTTTTCACCACAACTAAAAATCACTGTTTTACTTTTTAGGGAAAAAGTAAGTTATGACCTCAAATCAGGGTGAGATTGTTTTCCCTCACTTTTTAAGTACAACAAGACCAACATAAGAAAAATATAAACAAAATAAATAATAAACAATTAAGATGGAGCTAAAAATGTATTTAAAAAAGGAGTAATTATGACTATAATTAATTAACTTTGTAATGTTGTATTTTCTCCGACCAGGATTAATGTTTGAGGAAAGATTTGCGATGAGAAGAAACGATGATTCTTGCTTGAGTCTGCAGTGGATTACAGGGATCGACTCGTGGGCTTAAGGCAACTGTAAAAATTGCAATATCTCTGAGAGACTGAAGGAAATATGAGGCGTCAGATTGACTTGTTGTTCGGGCCGGATCCCAACATTAGTCTGCACCCGAAAGAAAAAAGAAAAAAAAAAAAACAGCCAGATTTGGAGAAGTTATGATGCAGTGAAGCAGGAAGATGTTGTTGATTTACACCAGGATTCTTCGGCTCTCCGTCATTAGAGTTATTACACCTCAATGTGGCTTTTATCTGCATCAGAAAGATGGAGTTTATAGTCTGTTCTCATCCTCTAAGAGGCCGAGGATGAGGCGAGGATATGAACGACGACACAAGAGAAACAGCAGAAGAAATGAGTTTGATGACACGACGTTGATGAAGATTCCATCCGGAATTAAAGTGAGTTCAAGAGATAGTTCAGCCAAAAATCAAACTTCACTTAATTTCTTCTCACACTCATGTCGACCAAGAGTTGTGAATAATCGGGTCTTTTTACAGTTCGAGACACAAATGTTTGTTCATTTTAATGTAGCGACTGGAGCTCAGTTGTCTTCGTCTTCATCTTCATCCAAAAAGACACTTAAAAACATCCAAATACCATCAAACTGCTCGCCTGTGACTCTTGGATTGAAGCCTCGACATGAGAGGAATTGTTCTGTAAAGTCTGTATTTTATGCTAGTTTACGTGAGAAGTTTAGAGAATAACAACTCATCTAAATATCAGGTACTCTGGGTAAATATACACTTCCAGTGTAGACAGTAGCTTCAGTCCAAGAGTTACAGACGAGCAGTATATGAAGGTATTTGGATGTTTTTAAGTGTCTTTGTGGACGAAGATGAAGACGAAGACAACTGAGCTCCAGTCGCTACATTAAAATGAACAAACATTTTTGTCTATGACTCTAAAAAGAACAGATTACTCTGAAATGAATCCAACATATGTCAAAATGAGATTAGAAGTAGAGTCATTTGCTGATCAAAAATGATGATCAAAATAAAAGTGCTGCACTTTTTAAAAGATATTATGACAGTATGTGTGTAATTCTCAATGTCAACATACAGTTTCTCAAATAAACGTTTTCTATTTTTTTCAAGCCATAGCCGTGATGGAAAACCGGTGTTGATCCTTATTCTTACTAGAATAGAATAGAATAGAAAATGTTTATTCATCCAGAGGGGAAACACACTTTTACAACAGCTCAGTTGAAAAGAATAAAGTGCAAGGAAAAAATAAATAACAAAAGAGATAATAAAAAATAAAAATAAAACGATCTTAAAAATATACAGATTATTTACAATGTTAGACATTTAACACTATTAACAAAATAAAATAGACTAACATAAAATAAAATAAAAAAAAATAAAATAAAATAAAATAAAATAAAATAAAATAAAATAAAATAAAATAAAATAAAATAAAATAAAATAAAATAAAATAAAATAAAAAATAAAATAAAACACACAAGAAGAAAAACACACTACGGATTAGCATCAGGATATGTAAGTAGAGAGTTAAATATCCGGACACCAGTTGGGATGAAGGACCAGTTGGTACTACATCCCGTTACACTTGTAGAAAGATTATAAACACAATCTCTCTCTGCTCTCCTCACACATCTAAATATTTGACAATATTCTTTCTATATTTTCAAAAAACTCATTTGATGCTTGTTGTTGAACATGGTTTTTAGAATCATATTACAACTGAGCCCTGGTTCGCTTCCAGGTCGAGCCAACCTTTGACCTTTCACGGTCCAAAAACATACAGAGGTTGATTGAGAACTTGGGGAAATTGTCTATAGGTGTAAGTGTGTGTGTGAATGATAGTGTGTCTTTGTGTGTCCTGTGGCAGACTGGTGTCCTGTCCAGGGTGTCCCCTGCCTCTCGCCCTGTGATACTGGGATAGACTTAAAACCCCAGAAAAGGTTTTACATCAATGAGTGAAATACTTACCAAGATGAACTCATTTTTAATTAAAGTATTTATAATGGTCGCACGGTAGCGCAGACCTCACAGCACGAAGGTTGCTGGTTCGGGTCCAGGCCGAGTCAACTCATGACCTTTATGTGTGTAGTGTGTATGTTCTCCCCGTGTTGTGTGGGTTTACTCCGGACACTCCGGTTTCCTCCCACAGTCCAAAAACATACAGAGGTTGATTGAGAACTTTGGTGGAAATTGTCCTTAGGTATGAGTGTGTGTGTGAATGGTTGTCTGTCTTTGTGTGTCCTGAGACAGACTGGTGTCCTGTCCAGGGTGTCCCCTGCCTCTCGCCCTATGATACTGGGATAGACTCAAGTCTCCCCGCGACACCCATAAAGGATAAAGCGGTAGAAAATTAATTAATTATTTATTACAGATTTTTGTTGCAGGGATTTGTTTTATTTGTTCTTTTGTTCTTGTTTTTGTTCAAAATGTATGTTCTTTATCTTTAGACTTGTATCATCTTGTTCTTTCTCTTTATTTCTCTTTGTTCTTATTTTATTTTGATTTATTTTTTATGAAAAATTGCTGTTTTTGCTGTGGATATTGGAAAAATAAATTTCTACCTTACCTTACCTAAATGTACAACACATGTATGTATTTGAACAAATATCTGATTAATTATTACTAATTTATTTAATTGACTTTATTGTTTTCAAACATTCGTCATTCTGGCTTATGTTCTGTTCGTCCTTTTGTTTGTGAATCATGTTGAATTCTGATCTTTATTCTCGCCTGTGCTGGTTGACGACAGAGAAGGTGGCTGTAATTGTTCGAGCTGGAAAAAGTCCGTTTTAGCTCCTTGTTTGTTCCGTCATCCGTCCTGCCAGATGTTGGGATGCGATGGTTGCCTCTGGTGAAATCCTCAGTCGAGTCTCCAAAGTTTTGCCGGGGCGATGCTAAACAATTGAAACTCTGGAGGTTGCGTTGATCAGATCTGGCAACCGGAAGCTCCTGTCATCACCTGTTAGAGATGCTCTTTGACGGGTCCGCGGACGCGAGGCAGCTGCTCCTGTGGTCAGCATGACTCAGCAGAGCGACCCGACCCGCCTCTCCAGCGCTCTGTAAATATTTAACCAAAGTCAAAGTCTTTTCCATCGGTTTGCTCATTATTTTGAATAACATCGATTCATTTACATGAAGCTTAAACTTTTCATCCAGTTTAAAGACAATTCACTTCATTCCTTAAAATGTTAGCATTTATATGTGTCTGGTTTATTTCCTTGAAGGGAAACTCATTTTTAAATTTCTTAAACCATGTATTATCTCAGGGTCAAAGTGACCCAGAGGGCCCGAAAACCCCCCTAAGGCAACATACGTTGCATTACATCGGACCTATTTGTTTTTGTTTTTTTCTGGAGATGAAATCTCGTTGACCATAACCACACCCACTCTTCTGTGATCGGTTAATCACGGAGGTCTCATTGTATAAACAAAGCGGGGCGTGATTAGAGCTGGCTGGAGGGGGAGTGAAGGCAATATTACGTCATAATGGACCCTCGTAACCTCTGTTGTTGTGATGTGTGACTCTATTGTATCATCAGTGTGTGTGTGTTGTTGTGATGTGTGACTCTATTGTATCATCAGTGTGTGTGTGTGTTGTTGTGATGTGTGACTCTATTGTATCATCAGTGTGTGTGTTGTTGTGATGTGTGACTCTATTGTATCATCAGTGTGTGTGTGTTGTTGTGATGTGTGACTCTATTGTATCATCAGTGTGTGTGTTGTTGTTGTGATGTGTGACTCTATTGTATCATCATTGCATGTGTTTTGTTGTGATGTGTGACTCTATTGTATCATCAGTGTGTGTGTGTTGTTGTGATGTGTGACTCTATTGTATCATCAGTGTGTGTTTGTACAAAACTCTCTTTTCATTGAAATATTGACATTAGAAAATGACCTTAAGCTCCGCCCACTGACACTGTTTTTCTGGAGATTAAATCTTGTTGACCATAACTACACCCAATCTGCTGTGATTGGTCAAGCATGGAGGTTTGTCACCGTGCGTCATAAATCGTACCCACCTCCAGGGGACTTGTTGTATAAACAAAGCCTGATTACAGCTGGAGGAGGAGTGAAGCCATTATCACGTCATAATGGACTCTCGTAACCTCTCGTTCGCCCAGATTTCAGAGCAACTTTATAAAGTAACAGGTTGAAAACATGATCATGATCTTAAATAGCTCTGATTACATTATGTTGTTTCCCATAATTCTCATTAGGGACCGAAATAGAGAAATATTTCTGAAAACGGTTCTTAATATAGAAACGCTCGCGTTGATGAATCCCCACAACGCTGGTCCCTCGTCTCCACTCCAGATCGACTCGAGAGACCCTTGAACCTTGTTATCCGTGACAAAGTGGTCAACAGAAACGTACCCCAAACGCATCGTAATAGGCAGAGGGAGCCTATTAGCGGATTCTTGATACCGCCAGACAATGTGAATCAATAATTCATAATAGCTCCGAGCACTGGATCAATATTTTAATTAAGACTTTCATTATACATTTGCACAAGACGACGCACAAGAATAGTCATTTTATTTGCACATAGATGGTTTTTATTCAGCATTTTTTTTAAACTATTATTACTGTCTGTCGGAAAAATTGCTCTCAGCCTCACGAGGTTAATTGGATAATTCGTTAGAAGTGTCTTTTTGAGACGCCTCGGCCATTGGTTGGATATGTAGGTGCGAACGCACACACAGGAGTGTGAGGTGAACACACACACAGGAGTGTGAGGTGAACGCACACACAGGAGTGTGAGGTGAACGCACACACAGGAGTGTGAGGTGAACGCACACACAGGAGTGTGAGGTGAACGCACACACAGGAGTGTGAGGTGAACACACACACAGGAGTGTGAGGTGAACGCACACACAGGAGTGTGAGGTGAACGCACACACAGGAGTGTGAGGTGAACGCACACACAGGAGTGTGAGGTGAACACACACACAGGAGTGTGAGGTGAACACACACACAGGAGTGTGAGGTGAACACACACACAGGAGTGTGAGGTGAACGCACACACAGGAGTGTGAGGTGAACACACACACAGGAGTGTGAGGTGAACGCACACACAGGAGTGTGAGGTGAACGCACACACAGGAGTGTGAGGTGAACGCACACACAGGAGTGTGAGGTGAACGCACACACAGGAGTGTGAGGTGAACACACACACAGGAGTGTGAGGTGAACACACACACAGGAGTGTGAGGTGAACACACACACAGGAGTGTGAGGTGAACGCACACACAGGAGTGTGAGGTGAACACACACACAGGAGTGTGAGGTGAACACACACACAGGAGTGTGAGGTGAACACACACACAGGAGTGTGAGGTGAACACACACACAGGAGTGTGAGGTGAACACACACAGGAGTGTGAGGTGAACACACACACAGGAGTGTGAGGTGAACACACACACAGGAGTGTGAGGTGAACGCACACACAGGAGTGTGAGGTGAACGCACACACAGGAGTGTGAGGTGAACGCACACACAGGAGTGTGAGGTGAACACACACACAGGAGTGTGAGGTGAACACACACACAGGAGTGTGAGGTGAACGCACACAAAGGAGTGTGAGGTGAACGCACACACAGGAGTGTGAGGTGAACGCACACACAGGAGTGTGAGGTGAACGCACACACAGGAGTGTGAGGTGAACGCACACACAGGAGTGTGAGGTGAACGCACACACAGGAGTGTGAGGTGAACGCACACACAGGAGTGTGAGGTGAACGCACACACAGGAGTGTGAGGTGAACGCACACACAGGAGTGTGAGGTGAACGCACACACAGGAGTGTGAGGTGAACGCACACACAGGAGTGTGAGGTGAACGCACACACAGGAGTGTGAGGTGAACGCACACAAAGGAGTGTGAGGTGAACACACACACAGGAGTGTGAGGTGAACACACACACAGGAGTGTGAGGTGAACGCTCACACAGGAGTGTGAGGTGAACGCACACACAGGAGTGTGAGGTGAACACACACACAGGAGTGTGAGGTGAACACACACACAGGAGTGTGAGGTGAACGCTCACACAGGAGTGTGAGGTGAACACACACACAGGAGTGTGAGGTGAACACACACACAGGAGTGTGAGGTGAACACACACACAGGAGTGTGAGGTGAACACACACACAGGAGTGTGAGGTGAACGCACACACAGGAGTGTGAGGTGAACGCACACAAAGGAGTGTGAGGTGAACACACACACAGGAGTGTGAGGTGAACACACACACAGGAGTGTGAGGTGAACGCTCACACAGGAGTGTGAGGTGAACGCACACACAGGAGTGTGAGGTGAACACACACACAGGAGTGTGAGGTGAACACACACACAGGAGTGTGAGGTGAACGCTCACACAGGAGTGTGAGGTGAACACACACACAGGAGTGTGAGGTGAACACACACACAGGAGTGTGAGGTGAACACACACACAGGAGTGTGAGGTGAACACACACACAGGAGTGTGAGGTGAACGCACACACAGGAGTGTGAGGTGAACACACACACAGGAGTGTGAGGTGAACGCACACACAGGAGTGTGAGGTGAACGCACACACAGGAGTGTGAGGTGAACGCACACACAGGAGTGTGAGGTGAACGCACACACAGGAGTGTGAGGTGAACGCACACACAGGAGTGTGAGGTGAACGCACACACAGGAGTGTGAGGTGAACGCACACACAGGAGTGTGAGGTGAACGCACACACAGGAGTGTGAGGTGAACGCACACACAGGAGTGTGAGGTGAACGCACACACAGGAGTGTGAGGTGAACGCACACACAGGAGTGTGAGGTGAACGCACACACAGGAGTGTGAGGTGAACGCACACACAGGAGTGTGAGGTGAACGCACACACAGGAGTGTGAGGTGAACGCACACACAGGAGTGTGAGGTGAACGCACACACAGGAGTGTGAGGTGAACGCACACACAGGAGTGTGAGGTGAACGCACACACAGGAGTGTGAGGTGAACGCACACACAGGAGTGTGAGGTGAACGCACACACAGGAGTGTGAGGTGAACGCACACACAGGAGTGTGAGGTGAACGCACACACAGGAGTGTGAGGTGAACGCACACACAGGAGTGTGAGGTGAACGCACACACAGGAGTGTGAGGTGAACGCACACACAGGAGTGTGAGGTGAACGCACACACAGGAGTGTGAGGTGAACGCACACACAGGAGTGTGAGGTGAACGCACACACAGGAGTGTGAGGTGAACGCACACACAGGAGTGTGAGGTGAACGCACACACAGGAGTGTGAGGTGAACGCACACACAGGAGTGTGAGGTGAACGCACACACAGGAGTGTGAGGTGAACGCACACACAGGAGTGTGAGGTGAACGCACACACAGGAGTGTGAGGTGAACGCACACACAGGAGTGTGAGGTGAACGCACACACAGGAGTGTGAGGTGAACGCACACACAGGAGTGTGAGGTGAACGCACACACAGGAGTGTGAGGTGAACGCACACACAGGAGTGTGAGGTGAACACACACACAGGAGTGTGAGGTGAACGCACACACAGGAGTGTGAGGTGAACACACACACAGGAGTGTGAGGTGAACGCACACACAGGAGTGTGAGGTGAACGCACACACAGGAGTGTGAGGTGAACGCACACACAGGAGTGTGAGGTGAACGCACACACAGGAGTGTGAGGTGAACGCACACACAGGAGTGTGAGGTGAACGCACACACAGGAGTGTGAGGTGAACGCACACACAGGAGTGTGAGGTGAACGCACACACAGGAGTGTGAGGTGAACGCACACACAGGAGTGTGAGGTGAACGCACACACAGGAGTGTGAGGTGAACGCACACACAGGAGTGTGAGGTGAACGCACACACAGGAGTGTGAGGTGAACACACACACAGGAGTGTGAGGTGAACGCACACACAGGAGTGTGAGGTGAACACACACACAGGAGTGTGAGGTGAACGCACACACAGGAGTGTGAGGTGAACGCACACACAGGAGTGTGAGGTGAACGCACACACAGGAGTGTGAGGTGAACGCACACACAGGAGTGTGAGGTGAACGCACACACAGGAGTGTGAGGTGAACACACACAGGAGTGTGAGGTGAACGCACACACAGGAGTGTGAGGTGAACGCACACACAGGAGTGTGAGGTGAACGCACACACAGGAGTGTGAGGTGAACGCACACACAGGAGTGTGAGGTGAACGCACACACAGGAGTGTGAGGTGAACGCACACACAGGAGTGTGAGGTGAACGCACACACAGGAGTGCGAGGTGAACGCACACACAGGAGTGCGAGGTGAACGCACACACAGGAGTGTGAGGTGAACACACACACAGGAGTGTGAGGTGAACACACACACAGGAGTGTGAGGTGAACGCACACACAGGAGTGTGAGGTGAACGCACACACAGGAGTGTGAGGTGAACGCACACACAGGAGTGTGAGGTGAACGCACACACAGGAGTGTGAGGTGAACGCACACACAGGAGTGTGAGGTGAACGCACACACAGGAGTGTGAGGTGAACGCACACACAGGAGTGTGAGGTGAACGCACACACAGGAGTGTGAGGTGAACACACACACAGGAGTGTGAGGTGAACACACACACAGGAGTGTGAGGTGAACACACACACAGGAGTGTGAGGTGAACACACACACAGGAGTGTGAGGTGAACGCACACACAGGAGTGTGAGGTGAACACACACACAGGAGTGTGAGGTGAACACACACACAGGAGTGTGAGGTGAACACACACACAGGAGTGTGAGGTGAACGCACACACAGGAGTGTGAGGTGAACGCACACACAGGAGTGTGAGGTGAACACACACACAGGAGTGTGAGGTGAACACACACACAGGAGTGTGAGGTGAACGCACACACAGGAGTGTGAGGTGAACGCACACACAGGAGTGTGAGGTGAACGCACACACAGGAGTGTGAGGTGAACGCACACACAGGAGTGCGAGGTGAACGCACACACAGGAGTGCGAGGTGAACGCACACACAGGAGTGTGAGGTGAACACACACACAGGAGTGTGAGGTGAACACACACACAGGAGTGTGAGGTGAACGCACACACAGGAGTGTGAGGTGAACGCACACACAGGAGTGTGAGGTGAACGCACACACAGGAGTGTGAGGTGAACGCACACACAGGAGTGTGAGGTGAACGCACACACAGGAGTGTGAGGTGAACGCACACACAGGAGTGTGAGGTGAACGCACACACAGGAGTGTGAGGTGAACGCACACACAGGAGTGTGAGGTGAACACACACACAGGAGTGTGAGGTGAACACACACACAGGAGTGTGAGGTGAACACACACACAGGAGTGTGAGGTGAACACACACACAGGAGTGTGAGGTGAACGCACACACAGGAGTGTGAAGTGAACACACACACGTTTGACCCTTATCGGCTTCTCTGTCTAATTACAGCGGCGGCGGCGAGAGTCCATTGATTTAGAGATAAATGTTCGCGCACCTCCGTGCAGATTTCATTACAATCTTTATCTTAATAGCCTTGAGAAGACGTGTCATTAAGACCAATTACTATAACATGAGATAACATGTGTTTTTATATTATCCACCGCCAGGGTTTACTTTCAGGGAAAACTCAAACGTTACATTGAAAAAAAAGGAACAATACTAAGAAAAAAGTCCATCATCTGATCATCCGACATATTGGAGAGAAAACCTTCAGATCTCTCATTATCTATCAAACTAATCACGTCTTGACAAGTTCAACGTGTTTCAATGAATGTCAAGAAGGATGGTTCCCGGCCAGGATGATCTGCCATTATCACATGTCTGCGCCGTACATGACACCATCGGAAAGGTCTGCGCCGGGTAATGAGCGAGGAAAACGACTGGCCAGGAACTCGCTCGGCACATATTCCGACGTTAATTTGAAGGAAGTGAGTGAGAGGCGGCGAGGACAAGGACAGCTTATCTCTGAAGACTTGCAGCTCAGGGTTCTTCAAGACTTTCACAGATAAGAGTGCGAGGAATCCAATTATTCAGCTCTTTTTTTTTTTCTTTTAAGGAATATGGACGTAGATAATTGAACTTTCCTTCTGTTGCCAAAGAAATGAGCTAATTTGTACGTCATTGTGTGTCATCCGAGAAGATGTATGTCATGTGTTTTCATCAGAAGATAGTGTCTATAAATAATGTGCGGACATGAACGGATTAACAGTAAATCCCTCTTTAACTAAACATAATAATAACCACACATGTGATCGGGAAGTATCTGGAAATGTGTGTAGAGACTCGACAAAACAAGAGTGAACTAAACTATTTCCACACATAGAAAGAAAACAGACAAGAAGAGAATAACCAGAGAAAAGTTACAGAACAGTAAACGTGTAATAACACACACATAGAATTCTAAAAGACAAAATACATGGTCAGGAACGACAGTAAAACTCAAAGAGCCAGTGAAATACCTCACAGAATACCAGAGACAATTAACTTTACCATGCTGGACGAACTGACACCACGGACTGGAACAATGACGCTTTAGTAATGACCGAAGGAGCTTTAATGAATCATCACAGTCAACTTTTTAAAGATAGTTTTACATTTCAAATCATTTAAATAAAATCTCTCAGTTGCACTGGTTTCATCTGATTATCCTTAACTCTTGTGTTATCTCTGGGTGAAGGTGAACGACCAACCATCACTGCATTCATGAAAGGGAGCTTGTTGTTTTTGGGCCTTCGGGTCAACTTGACCCCAAGATAACAAAAGGTTTTAAAGGCAGCTGATGTAAAACTCAACTGTCCTGTCATGCAGTAAATGTTCTCCAAGACGCAGTAACTTCTCATCATGACCATGTTTTACACTTTATTACTTTATAAAGTTGCTCTGAAATCTGGGCGAACGAGAGGTTACGAGAGTCCATTATGATGTAATAATGACTTCACTCCTCCTCCAGCTGTAATCACGCTTTATTTATACAACGAGTCCCTTGGAGGTGGAGACGATTTATGACGCACTGTGACAAACCTCCATGCTTGACAAATCACAGCAGAGTGGGCCTGGTTATGGTCAACAAGATTTAATCTCCATAAAAACACACACTGATGATACAATAGAGTCACACATCACAACAACACACACACACTGATGATACAATAGAGTCACACATCACAACAACAAATACACACTGATGATACAATAGAGTCACACATCACAACAACAACAACACAGACTGATGATACAATAGAGTTACACATCACAACAACACACACACACACTGATGATACAATAGAGTCACACATCACAACAACACACACACACACACACTGATGATACAATAGAGTTACACATCACAACAACACACACACACACTGATGATACAATAGAGTTACACATCACAACAACACACACACACACTGATGATACAATAGAGTTACACATCACAACAACACACACACACTGATGATACAATAGAGTCACACATCACAACAACACACACACACTGATGATACAATAGAGTCACACATCACAACAACACACACATTGATAATACAATAGAGTCACACATCACAACAACAACAACACACTTAAATCAACACATTAGTTGTACTTTAATTGTTGTTTATAAAGAAGGTAACAAGAGAGAGATTTCGTCTTCAGGTCCCAATGAGCTCGATGTCCTTCATCACATGTACAGTAAAGATGTTCAGAAGCTCCAGGTCTTTCCTGGAGCTTGTCGAGCATCTAAACTGAACGATGGTTATTGTGTAATTGCTTCCTCAGGTGCAGGAGTACAGACACACAAAAGTGACTAATGTGTTTCGGAACAAAGGCTGTAACATTGGAAGTCGTGGAGAATGTTCCGTTTAACAAGTTGAACGAGTTGAACGAGGTGAGGAAAGACATCTCGAATGATCTCGATTGTTTTCTTTGACTCGTTTCAGAAACATTTTGAGGTTCCAATAAAAAAAAAGAAGTCATTTTTTATCGCCTTGGCTTATAAAACTTCTCCACATGATCAGCACATACCGCTCGAAGTTCTTCCTCCGACATTAAATGTAATCTTCCACGGCCCCGGCAGTCACGCCAGACCCACCGCCGCTTCCAAGCGTGGCGACCATTAGCTCCTCCCATCCCCGCCTCCCCCTGCCTCGGGCCTGTGGGTGGCTTAAATAATTTGCCTAATTTGCTGCCTTTCACTCTCAGGACATGGATCAAAGAACTGTTAAATTGCACTGACATGGCTGCATCTCCGAGTGACTGCGAGAGCAGGGGGCGGAGGAGGAGGGACCTCCATCCGAAGAGACTTTTTACATCAGCCATCGTGTGTGTGTGTGTGTGTGTGTGTGTGTGTGTGTGTGCCAGCTGGAGACACCTACTCTCTCCACTCTGGCAGTCGGTCCTGCCGCTGATAATAATGTCTGGAACCGACCGAGATAATATGTCAATAAACATTGCGACGCTTCTATATTTGGCCGCCGGTTCCCGACGATTCCAACACCGAAAAACAAGGCCACGGATGATGTAAACTAAAGTAGTTCCTGATCCTCTCTTAAGAAACCCCCGATATCTCGCCACCACATTCAAGACAATTAGACTCTCAAACATCCTGAACCGGCGATCAGCACTTTCTCTTTGCTTTCCGTCCTGTTCTGGCTAATTCTAATTAATGAGCTGCGAGAAACGTCAACTTACGCCGCGTATGATCCTGAAAAAAAAAGGGAAAAAAAAGACCATTAGAATGATGCAATTAGCCAGAGGATTCCGATGAGAGATACATGCAATCAAAGTGTGAGAAGAGGCAGCGAAGCAGAGGGAGAAGACGAGAAGAAGAAGAAAAGCAGATGCTGCAAAAAAGAAAAAGAAAAAAGATCTTCAAAGAGAAGGATGGGATGAAAACCCAAGAGGAGGAGCTGCAGGAACACTTGTCTTTTTGGGCATTAATGTGACGGAGCTCCTCCTGGACCACAGACGAGATATGGGACTGATTTTGTTTTTTTTCTATTTCACAAAACTTCCTTTATTTTGAGGATATTCCATCATCTGGTAATATTATCAATTCACATTAATTTAGATAAAAGATGTAAAGGATTTTAATCATTCAAAAACTTTTTTTTTTAATGGTCAGGGCATAGAAAGTTACTCATATAACGCAATATATCAGAGAAAAAGTATCAAAAATAGTATAAAACACCTATAAATGTATATAAAAATATAACAACAGAATAAAGTTATAATAATGATAATAATAAATGACATGGAGGCAGCGACAGGAAATAAATGTTGCAGCAGTAATTAAAAATAATATCTAACAGTTTGTATATAATTCAGCAACACAATTTATTTATTAATGTTTTTCATTAATGTGTTTATTCCGCTGCAGGAATGAAATGAAAAAACTCACTTTTTACCTTCAAACTCCTGATAAATCAAATCCAAGAGCAGGTGTTAATGTTTATTTGCCTTTTCTTCTCTACATAAAAATAACATAAACAACCCAAATTATTCACAGCAGCAACAGCACTAACTGGAGCACAATAGTGTTTTTCGAAAGACAATAAATGATGCGAGTCGTAGTAATTTAACTGTTAGGTTTATTTATATAACCTTTGATAAACACATTTGAAGTATCTAAATAATATATATATAAACTGATGACAAATGGAAATAAATGAAGAAGATGAGATGTTGAACACAAAAGGGATAAAATTAATGATAAACACAGTCACGCTTTCTTCATACAATGAGTCCCTTGGAGGTGGAGACTTCCGGGATTGATGAAGCACAGTGACAAACCTTCATGCTTGACCACTGTTTGAATAGTTTACAATAGAGTCACACATCACAACAACACACACACACACACACTGATGATACAATAGAGTCACACATCACAACAACACACCCACTGATAATACAATAGAGTCACACATCACAACAACACACACACACACACTGATGATACAATAGAGTCACACATCACAACAACACACACACTGATGATACAATAGAGTCAAACATCACAACAACACACACTGATAATACAATAGAGTCACACATCACAACAACACACACACACACACACTGATGATACAATAGAGTCACGCATCACAACAACATACACACATACTGATGATACAATAGAGTCACACATCACAACACACACACACTGATAATACAATAGAGTCACACATCACAACAACACACACACACTGATGATGCAATAGAGTCACGCATCACAACAACACACACACACACACACTGATGATACAATAGAGTCACACATCACAACAACACACACACTGATGATACACTAGAGTCATACATCACAACAACACACACACACACTGATGATACAATAGAGTCACGCATCACAACAACACACACACACACTGATGATACAATAGAGTCACACATCACAACAACACACACACATACTGATGATACAATAGAGTCACACATAACAACACACACACACTGATGATACAATAGAGTCACACATCACAACAACACACACACTGATGATACACTAGAGTCACACATCACAACAACACACACACATACTGATGATACAATAGAGTCACACATCACAACACACACACACTGATGATACACTAGAGTCATACATCACAACAACACACACTCACACTGATGATACAATAGAGTCACAAATCTCTTATCTATTTCCTTTAAAGATTTATTTTCCCCACAAGTTATTTAATACACTTTAAACATTGAATTGAAACCTAAAGAATTAATCAAAAGCTTATATTTTAGTCTAAATAGCACAATAATCTGAATTTTTGAATCATATTGTGTCTCGTTCTCAGCCGTCATTGAATTAGCTTCAGGATTCATTTGTGTTTCCTCCTATTTTTATCTGCATTGTTGTCATTGAGAGTCGAGCGTCGCTCTCGGCCGTTTTCAATGGATTCAACATTGTTTGCTGAAGACGATCCTTCTTACGGTTCGTGTCGTAAGAAACGCCGCCATTGTCTCCGTCTCGTCGTAAGCCTGGAAATACAGCCCGAGCCTATTAGAGATAATTGTGTTTACAAAGTTGTAGCTCAGACGCAGATTGAAGAAGTGGCTTCACTGCCAAGGATGTTTCGAGACCAGCTTCCTGGTTTATTGGATCAACGAAGGATAACGTCAACGCCTGAGTTTTTAATTGAAGACGTCTGGAAATAAAACACAGGACTGTTCGATAAATGCTAATTCTGTTCACGTCCAGAGCGAAGTCGTGGCCGTGTGCGTGAGCGATGACTTGATCGTACATCTGGAATGTTTCCTCGGGCCGCTGTTTGTTCCCCTCTCTGCACCGAAAACACGCCGACTATATAAATAGTTGACTTTGAAATAAAAACCTTGGATGAGATGTGAGTCAATATCCAGCGAACAGCGCGCTGGTCAATCATTTCCTGAGCTTCATCTAAGCTGAGGTTGTACCTCCAGCTACACTTTGAGATTTGGTATTTCTGCCGTTGTTGTTGTTGTTGATCTTCTGGGACCTCGAGGAGGTCTGGCAAAAACAATATAAACCGGAGCTTAAAAAACGCTGCCACGGTCGAAGGTGAAGTGATATTCTTTCACTTTTTGGGATTTATTTTGTCTCATACAGGCACATGGTTGATCCTGTGAGTAAATGAAAATGTGACGACGGCTCTATTACAATAAAGAAACCTCGATGGATGAGATATATAGATTTAAAAATGAATACCTTATTTGATAACACATGTTTATTGAGCACTTTTTAGGACACAAAGACACTTTACAAGAAGAGCGACAAGAAGATAATCACGGTTAAGCATTTTCAAGTCGGGTTTTGAGGAGTGATTTTTTTGCCAGGAGATGAACTTCTACGACTTATTTGACAAGTAAGTAAGTCATTTTTATTTATATAGCGCTTTTCCAGACCAGGGTAACAAAGCGCTTAAACAATCAAAACAATATTCAATAAAGTATATACTTTAAAGATCAAGATAACACTGAGAACACAACAGACAAGAAGCAAAGACGTCATCGTGAGATGATGGCAAACAGAAACCTGAGCAATAAAAAAAACACAAAACTATAAACGCAACACGAGAACTATGGTGGAATTAACATGTGGGTATGAAACCAAATACAACACAAACAAAAACATAGCTGTCAACACACTTACACCCCAGCTCGGGCTCTGAGGTCTGTAGATCAGAATCGACTGATGTTTCCTGAACTTCCGGACCAGAGGAGAGAAATCCTTCCAGACTGTTGCTCCTAAGCTTTGGAACCATCTCTGTGTTTGATGATCTACTGACTCCTTCAAGAAACATCTCTGTGTTTGATGATCTACTGACTCCTTCAAGAAACATCTGTGTTTGATGATCTACTGACTCCTTCAAGAAACATGTGTGTTTGATGATCTACTGACTCCTTCAAGAAACATCTGTGTTTGATGATCTACTGACTCCTTCAAGAAACATCTGTGTTTGATGATCTACTGACTCCTTCAAGAAACATCTGTGTTTGATGATCTACTGACTCCTTCAAGAAACATCTGTGTTTGATGATCTACTGACTCCTTCAAGAAACATCTGTGTTTGATGATCTACTGACTCCTTCAAGAAACATCTGTGTGTTTGATGATCTACTGACTCCTTCAAGACACATCTGTGTGTTTGATGATCTACTGACTCCTTCAAGAAACATCTGTGTTTGATGATCTTCTGACTCCTTCAAGAAACATCTGTGTGTTTGATGATCTACTGACTCCTTCAAGAAACATCTGTGTTTGATGATCTACTGACTCCTTCAAGAAACATCTGTGTTTCATGATCTACTGACTCCTTCAAGAAACATCTGTGTTTGATGATCTACTGACTCCTTCAAGAAACATCTGTGTTTGATGATCTACTGACTCCTTCAAGAAACATCTGTGTTTGATGATCTACTGACTCCTTCAAGAAACATCTGTGTTTGATGATCTACTGACTCCGTCAAGAAACATCTGTGTTTGATGATCTACTGACTCCTTCAAGAAACATCTGTGTTTGATGATCTACTGACTCCTTCAAGAAACATCTGTGTGTTTGATGATCTACTGACTCCTTCAAGAAACATCTGTGTGTTTGATGATCTACTGACTCCTTCAAGAAACATCTGTGTTTGATGATCTTCTGACTCCTTCAAGAAACATCTGTGTGTTTGATGATCTACTGACTCCTTAAAGAAACATCTGTGTTTGATGATCTACTGACTCCTTCAAGAAACATCTGTGTTTCATGATCTACTGACTCCTTCAAGAAATATCTGTGTTTGATGATCTACTGACTCCTTCAAGAAACATCTGTGTTTGATGATCTACTGACTCCTTCAAGAAACATCTCTGTGTTTGATGATCTACTGACTCCTTCAAGAAACATCTGTGTTTGATGATCTACTGACTCCTTCAAGAAACATCTGTGTTTGATGATCTACTGACTCCTTCAAGAAACATCTGTGTTTGATGATCTACTGACTCCTTCAAGAAACATCTGTGTTTGATGATCTTCTGACTCCTTCAAGAAACATCTGTGTTTGATGATCTACTGACTCCTTCAAGAAACATCTGTGTTTGATGATCTACTGACTCCTTCAAGAAACATCTGTGTTTGATGATCTACTGACTCCTTCAAGAAACATCTGTGTTTGATGATCTACTGACTCCTTCAAAAAACATCTCAAGACACTTTTATTCGTGCTTTACCTTGATTCTCTGAGACTCCTGTGCTTGTCTCGGTGTGAGTCTTTAAAACATATATTTTATTGCGTATTATTTTGATTGTTTAAGCGCTTTGTGACCCTCTTCTGGAAAAGCACTCTTTAAATACAATTACTTACCTACAAGTTCAAAAGTAATGTAAAATAATCAGCCATTTTAAATGAATTTCTTTGAAATTGTTTTAATTAATTATAATATAAACAATATACTTATTTAAGAAAGAGAGAGAGTCACAAACTCAATAACAACACAAGATCTAAACATTAAATATCCTTATATTGTAATACAAACATTAACGGTGTAAACCAGTCAATTTACTGCAGAATAAACATCAATATGTTTCACATTTGAGGTAAAAAGCTTTTTATTTTCGTGATGCAACATGTTCATTGTGCCCTTGACGTCTGCGTCAGAATTTTCGTCGCGACTAAAAGCAAGTGCAAGTGAAGAAAACACACACAAAGCGAAGCACACACAGACACGACCACACAAATGAAACAAGCAAACAATTCAAAAGGAAAAAGTAAGAAAGTTGAACATTCCTTTAAATCCAACCTTGGACACTGATGTGCTCGCAGACTTCAGCTTCAGTCGGAGATGTACTGAGAACTCATATGTGAATATTGATTTCATTTTTCTTCCGTCCCCCAGCTGTCAATTACAGCGCTGGATAATTGCTTGTAGGTTAGAAGGCATAATGCATCTATTCTGGGGAAACTGTAATAGCTTTGGAGGAGATAAGAAAAAAGAAAAAGCTCTCTGGCTCCCACTGAACTCCCTCGGCTGCACATTTTCAGACGCACTCGTGGTGACACAAGACGTATGGCACGATGGGGCAGCAATAAACAAGGTGGCATTGAAATCCGGTGTCACTCTGTGAAGGATGGATCCAATAGCCGGAGAGAAAGAAATGAAGAATGTCTCATTTTTAAAAAGCGGTAATAGTTAAATACACTCAGTGTCTTTTGCATGAAGAAAATATGTTTATTTATGAAGATTTGAACTAAAGGAAGTAGGTAAGTAAGTCATTTCCGGACTATAAGACGCTCCTTTTTTTCCACACTTTGAACACTTCAGCATATGTTTTATTTATTCTTTCCGCCAAAAGCATTTTGCCCAGTAACAGTCGACTAATAAAATTGAGTGTTTCACATTTGTCCAAAGATATTGTTTGATTAATCAAGTAAGTAAGTAAGTAAGTAATATTTATTTATATAGCGCTTTTCGAGACCAGGGTCACAAAGCGCTTTAACAATCAAAACAATACTCAAAAAAGTACATACTTTAAAGATCAAGATAATACTGAGAACAACACAGGAGTTCGAGAAATTCAAGGAAAAGCCTGAACAAATATAAACGTCTTAAGATGTTTCTTAAAGGAGTCAGTAGATCATCAAGCGCAAAGAGAGAGAAGATCGTTCCAAAGCTTAGGAGCAACAGCCTGAAAAGATTTCTCTCCTCTGGTCCTGAGCCGTGTGCGTGGAACCATAAGTAGATTCTGATCCACAGACCTCAGAGACCGAGCTGGGGTGTAAGGCTGGATCAGATCAGTGATGTAAGGAGGAGCCTGACCATGAATAGCTCTGAAAGTAAGAACCAGAGTAAGTGCACTTTCACAACTATTGTAAATCAGTCATTTGCTCTCGCCATCGTCAACATGGACAATACTCCAAGAAAAGCATATGATGAGGCTTTTAAGTGAAAGAAGATCACTCTGGCGGTTGAAGAAGGAACTAGAGCTGCCGCATGTAAGCTTGGCAAAAATGAATGGATGGTAAGAAGGTGGAGACATCAGCGTGAAGAACTGAGCCGATGCAAAAAGACGACAAAAGTTTTTTTATTTCTCTGTATAGACATTGTTTTCTTTTCCATCAGTCACTTATGCCATGATTGCTCGCATGAAGACACAACTTCACGTCAGGCAGGTGTTGCAGGCAGATCGACGTCTCTGCACCTCTGAGTGTTGAGTGTATTTTCCTTCGGATTTATTGGACTTGGACATCGATCGCTGCCTTTTTTTGGATTTCTGTTGGACATGAGCATTGGGACTTTTGGGTATTTTGTCTTTGGGTTGATCGCGGGTGTTTGAGTTGTTTGTTTTATAAAGAACTGATCATTTATTCCTCCGTTGTGGAGCGCCTTCTGTTGGTGAATTAAAAATGAGATAATAGTGAGTAAATACATTTTGGTTTCCTTCAGAATCGCCTTTGGTGGGTGTTTTGTCATTTTTAAAAAATAACTATTGTCACAACTATGTTAATCTTTGTATTAATTTATTAGCATTATTTCCTCTGATCTTTGTTCTTTATATTTGCACTTTGTTCTTGTTTTTATGAAACTGCTGTGAACTGGAGACTTCTCCAGAGGGAAATTCCATCCATTCATCCAACAATCTATCCATCCATCTATTAAAATACTTCAGAGGCAGCTCTAGTAATATCGAAAGGCCAGATTCAGGATCTCTCCTTCTGCTTTTTGGATGAATGGTTGAAAACATACGACTCTTTCCAATATAACCCTAAACTATTCGACTCGACTCCACCAGCTTTTCGTTGCATTTCCACCAGTGTATAGTAAACACTATTTGTAGCACATGCTCTGCTCTGGTTTCAAGCCCAACCGGCACTCAACCCTTGTGTTTTCTCTGGGTCAAGGTGAACACAAGGGATACCACAAACATGTTTTTTTCCGGGTCACCTTGACCCTGAGGTAACACAAGGGTTCAAAGGTGATGTCATCAGAGACTGAAGTCCCTGAAGAGTCATTCCCACGACTCCCAACACTAGAAACAAACCTCTAACCCTCCCATCGCCCTTCATTTTCCGTGTAAAACGCAGTTGTTGTTTTTTTGCATCGGGGTAAAAAGGACCAGAGAACGAGACTGCAAATGCATTTCTGGAATTCTGGGAGATTGTTCACCTTGAACTATAGACAACACAAGGATTAAAAAAAATAATACACAGCGGGAAGTTATGTCACTACAAAATAGTTTTTCCATGGTGAGCCTTTTTGGTTCTGGGGGCCGACGATTGATCCAGCAAGAGTTGAAGGATCAATACGTAATGAGTGAGTTATCCAAAGCCCACGAAATTACTCCATGGTTGTCGTCCGTCTTTTTTATTGAACGTAAAATGACTTGAGTGCTGGTTGGCAAGTGCCGCGTTAAACCAACCTTAAATACCTCTTGTAGGTCGCGGGGTCGAGTGAGGCTGGAACTGTGTAGTGGAGACTTGTCTTGGGACTAAACCCGTCAAACAATCTGTTTAGAGACATTTTAACTTCTTTATTATGCTTTAAAGACGGACAGTTCAGCTCTACGACCTTCTGCATATGATAAGTAAATAATGTGAACACAAGATTGTGTGGACATTGTCGATCAGTGTTGCCAGGAAGGATTATTTCACCAGACTGTGAGGGATAAGTGCTGTCGTAGAAAAGGAAAAGTGCGAAGTCTGGTATGTGAAAAAGGTTGTTCTCATCAGTGTGTTGTGTGTCGTGTGTGTTGAAAGGTTCCACGAAGCTGATCACTATAATCCCTGATTACAATTATTGTGACAATTATCCTACATCTGGCAACACTCGTGTTGATTAAAACTACTTTCCATCGAGGACGTCCATCTCCGGCTTCAATTGTTCCACAGGTGTGAACAAACACTCGTGCCATGATGACACCATTTTTACATGTAAATGTTTCATTTATAAACTGTCAATATGAACATTATTACATACATACGTTCTAATATAAACATAAATATGGTTAAAAGATTCAGTGAAAGCTTTAATTTATGTATTTATTCATTTATTTCCGTGCTGTAGTTTTTTACTTTTCTGCAAATTAGTTTGTGGGTAAATATTTAAGCTTATATTGTAAAGGGTTGCTTATCATTCAGATCGTCATATTGGAATTTGTTCAGTGTGTAGTTGCTCTTTTGTCTCATTATTTGGCTTCACTTGAGTCATCTTTAAATGATCTTGTTCGCATTTTAATCCATGGGATTTAGAAAATGATCATCTGGCGATAGAAAATTGATTTTAGAAAACACATTTCATTTTATGAATAATAGATCTTAAGACTAGAAGTTCCACCATTTTGCTGTTCTACCTATAAAACCCTAAAGGGCAGCCGTCGGCTTGAAAACCCCTGAGTTATCATCATAATCTCAGGTTCTACGAATTGGTGCAAAGCCATCTAACCAATAGTGAAGCAGTTAGAGGGCGGAGCACCAAATGATGTAGAACCACCTTTGGACACTATTTTTGTTATGTAAACGAAGCGATCATTGTCACACCACAGGAGGGGACATGCTGTGAGGGAGTGGGGAGGGGGAGTCAGCCCAGAGAGCTTATGGGGGAGGGGTTGGCTGTTCACTTGTAACCTGGCAACGTAAATAGAGGTGGGATTGTTAAGAATTGTAAAGAAAGTTCAGTTTCAAAATTGAAATGAGAAAACAATACAGACAAAGAATGTGTAAACAAGGACAAAAATAAATAAGACAAAATAAATGTTATGTCTAAATATCTGAGAAAACAGTGTCAAAAAATAATGAATGCGTAAAATTGGGAAAAAATTGTTCGGTTCTGGCTGGTCTTGAGGAATGTTTGAGTTGGAGTCCGATGCTGTGTCTCAAATCGCATACTTGCGTACTCAAAGTTAGTATTTTTAGTGTGTAAGTGCGTCTCAATTCTTAGTGTGTGAAGTTTAGTGCGCCATGCACACTAAATTGGTGTACTAAAACGCACACAAAACTGAGTATGGTTCGATGGACACTTTCTACACTAAATGGCTCCATCTTAGTGACGTTGTAGAGGACAGAAGTTATATCATATATATATATATATATATATATATATATATATATATATATATATATATATATATATATTCATATACTTACAGGTGCATTTTCAGCAGCAGTAGGAGGATGACAGTCTCAATCTGGTACTATCTAGACCAGGGGTGTCAAAGTGGTCCAGAAAAGGGCCGAGAGGCTGCAGGTTTTAGTTCTAACCACACGAGTCAACGAATCAGGTGTCGGCTTCAACATGACTGACAATTAGTTCATGACTGTCTTCAGACGCCTGATTGGTTCAACTATATGTGCTCGACTGGTCGGATCCAAAACCTGCACCGTCTCGGCCCTTTTTTTGGACCAGTTCGACACCTGTGATCTTGACCCTTTCCACTACCTAAACCTAAAAACGAATGAATCACTGTATCTTTGTTCCCATCTTACCAACACTTACCATTACCTTTAACTTCAACATGATGGTGATCCAAAGAAATAAAAAAATAAAAAATACATTTCTATGTTTTTTAGAGTTTTGATTCATCTCTACAAACAAATCAACTTATAAAGATAATGAGAAAAAAACAATTTATCTCATGAGTCATAGATTATTCATCATCTTCTTTAGGTTTCTGCACAACCGTGATGGGATTTAATCCTGATGAAGGGAATACACAAGTAAATAATGTTGTCGTTTTGATGTCATCTGGCTCCACCGTCGACCTTGAACGTTGGTCCTCAGAAGGAGAATAAAGCTCAAATGTTTCGTTTTGAAAAGCACTACGAGCAGCAAGACGTTGGATCAGTAGAGGACAGAAGGACTATCCAATCTCAGTGGGTCAGCGAGGAGCTTCCATCTGTCACCGCGATGACCCTCTCGCGCCCAAACGCTCCACGACATGAAGACATGTAGACGCTGGATACGACATCGCCACGCTGAGCATGAGAGGAGACAGACTGTTAATGAGTGTCGTTCAGGCCAATCACTGTCAACCGTAAACATCAGAGGATTGTTCGAAGCCATAATCGCCTTTTTCTGCCGACAGTGAAGCATGAACCTGAGTTAACAACAGAAAAAACACCATTGAAACTCGTTTGTATCACTCGATACTTATAGGAACTCGATACATATATGAACTCTTATCCATATTATCTGTAGCAGGGCAAGTGTCGGATTCTCAAACATAAACGGCAGTAAATATGGATATGACTTCATATATGACTGAAGTAGTAGTGGCAGTAGAATAAGTAGTAGAAGTAAAATTAGTAGTAGAAGTAAAATTAGAAGTAGAAGAAGTAGTAGTAGAAAAATAAGAAGTAGAATTAGTAGTAGGAGTAGAAAAATAGTAGTAGAAGTATTAGTGAAAGGATAATAAGTAGTAGAATTATTATTATTAGTAGTAGTAGTAGAATAATTAGTAGCATAATTAGAAGTAGTAGTAGGAGTAGAAGTAGTAGTGGTAGTAGAAGTAGTAATAGTAGAATAATTAGTAGTAGAAGTAGAAGAAGTAGTAGTAGTAGTAGAAGTAGTAGAATAAGTAGTAGTAGAAGTACTAGTGAGAGTAGAATAAGTAGCAACATTAGTAGCATAAGTAGAAGTAGTAGTAGAATTAGAAGTAGAAATAGAATAAGTATAAATAGTAGTTGAAGTAGAATAAGGAGTAGTAGAATTAGTAGTAGAAGTAGAATAATTAGTAGTAGAAGTAGAAGAATGAGTAGTAGAATTAGAATAAGTAGTAGAATTAGTAGTAGAAGTAGAAGAAGTACTAGTATAATTTGTAGTAGAAGTAGACGGAGTAGTAGTCGGAGTAGAATAAATAGTTCTATAACTAGAAGAATAAGAAGTACTAGAAGAAGTAGAAGAAGTAGTAGATGTAGTAGAAGTAGAATTAGTAGTATAAGTACAAGTAGTAGTGGGAGTAGAACGAGTAGTAGAAGTAGAAGAAGTGGAAGAAGTAGTAGATGTAGTAGAAGTAGAATTAGTAGTAGAAATAGAATAATTAGTAGTGGGAGTAGAAGTAGTAGAATTAGTAGTAGAAGTAGAAGAAGTACTAGTATAATTAGTTGTAGAAGTAGACGGAGTAGTAGTCGGAGTAGAAGAAATAGTTCTATAACTAGAAGAATAAGAAGTACTAGAAGAAGTAGAAGAAGTAGTAGTATAAGTAGAAGAAGTGGAAGAAGTAGTAGACGTAGTAGAAGTAGAATTAGTAGTAGAAATAGAATAATTAGTTGTAGAATTAGAAGAAGTAGTAGTGGGAGTAGAAGTAGTAGAATTAGTAGTAGAAGTAGAAGAAGTACTAGTATAATTTGTAGTAGAAGTAGACAGAGTAGTAGTTGGAGTAGAAGAAATAGTTCTATAACTAGAAGAATAAGAAGTACTAGAAGAAGTAGAAGAAGTAGTAGTATAAGTAGAAGAAGTGGAAGAAGTAGTAGATGTAGTAGAAGTAGAATTAGTAGTATAAGTACAAGTAGTAGTGGGAGTAGAACGAGTAGTAGAAGTAGAAGAAGTGGAAGAAGTAGTAGACGTAGTAGAAGTAGAATTAGTAGTAGAAATAGAATAATTAGTAGTACAATTAGAAGAAGTAGTAGTGGGAGTAGAAGTAGTAGAATTAGTAGTAGAAGTAGAAGAAGTACTAGTATAATTAGTTGTAGAAGTAGACGGAGTAGTAGTCAGAGTAGAAGAAATAGTTGTAGAAGTAGAAGAATAAGAAGTAGTAGAAGAAGTAGAAGTAGTAGTGGGAGTAGAACAAGTAGTAGAAGTAGAATAAACATTAAAATATACCAGAGACGTTTGTTTCCATAATCGTCTTTTTTCTTCTCACAGTGAAAAATGAACCTGAATGAACAACAAAAAACAACATCGCGTGACACATATTCAACTGTGAGACGCTGAAGTCATAAATGAAACTCATATCCATGTTATTTGTATCAGTTCTGGCGAGTCTTCTCGTAGATCCTCCAACATACGCCACATAAGTGAGGTTCGCCATTTATAGGGAAGCACGGCGTTCATAATTCATCGCTTCAGCTCAGAGAACTTATCAAATAATGATGCGGCGTCTGTTTACACACGGGGTCACTTTTATTTTTCTGGCACAAATATGAAAGGGGTTTGCATAAGTGGCGCATTTAAACTATTTTGTTGGCGTGTCTGGTGTCACTCAAACGGGCTGCTCGAGATTACGGGGCTTTCAGGAAAGTCCCAAGAGCTGAAGCTGCTGCACTTTAAAGACCAGGAGAGAAGTTCCCATCATCCTCCGTTGACATTTGCATACTTCACATGATCATGTGACATGTTGTGTTTGTTCATGCTGTGTCATGTCTTGACGTCATTGTGTGTCTCTTCTTTAGACGTTGATCTGTTGTCGTATTTGATCGAATTATATATTTGTGGCTCTGCAACCCTGGACCACGATGAGATTAATGGATTATTTCGTATTGATTATTAGTCTGAGTTTTATTTTGAAATAGTATTATAGTATTCCATAGTAATAGTATTCCATAGAGCTGTATTTTTCATGCACTTATTTATTACTATTAAAATATACTTACTTACATACTTGTTTCTTTCTTTTATTGAAAATAAATGAAAACGAATAAATATTTAATAAATGTATATGTATATGTATATGTATATGTATATGTATATATGTATATGTATATGTATATGTATATGTATACGTATTTGTATATGTATATGTATATGTATATGTATATGTATATGTATTTGTATATGTATATGTATATGTATGTGTATATGTATTTGTATATGTATATGTATATGTATATGTATATGTATATGTATGTGTATATGTATATGTATATGTATATGTATATGTATATGTATATGTATATATATGTATATGTATATGTATATGTATATGTATATGTATATGTATATGTATATATATATATATATATGTATATGTATATGTATATGTATATGTATATGTATATGTATTTGTATTTGTATATGTATATGTATATGTATATGTATATGTATATGTATATGTATATGTTTATGTATATGTAAATGCCATTGTAAAGGAAAACTTACATCTAGAAATGTCTGTTTTTTAACTTGTGATCATTTTCAATTACTTCCACATATTAAGCATGTGCATAAGTAGGTGTGAGTTTTTTATTTTTTACCATTAAAAAAAAAAAGTTCATTATTTCAATCAAATCTACTGTTTGTGGTGTTTCAGTTTTCAACACATCTTGTCATAGTTTCTCTTTTTTCTTCCAAGATCAAAATTCTGATGTTGATTGTATTATGTTCAAGAAAATCAGACTTTTCTCAGATCATTTTTAAGAAATGTGTGCGATAGTGAGTCCATTATTGATCCTTGTCTCTCTGGCCGGAATTCTTTCTAACCAGCAGAAATGTTCCACCTGCTTATACGTCTTATTTAAAATGTCGGTCGTACTATTTCAATGAATCTGTTTTTATCTGCGTCACATCAGGAGCCGTCCTTCAAAATAACTTTGTTTTTTTGGTTTAAGAAAAAGTCAGGAACCCCCTCGGTTAGAAAACCATGAACAACAGCTTGTGGATCCAACAGTGGATAAACATGAAGGAGACAATATTGTGATCATTTTTTTTTTGTGTCACTGTTTTCCTGGGGCCTCATGTACTCAGGGGTTCTACGCACAAAAAACAATACTATACAATACAATAATAGTATCAATACTGAAAAGAGCGGTAAAAGGCCTGTAGGTGGCGTCGATCAAACGCTCAGATGCACGTCAGCCTCACTAGTCACGTTGAGATGTTCACATCGGTTACATTAACAATCAATATTGATCATAAAATAACACACAGTAGTTGTAGTTGCACGAGTGGATATTAAATTGTTCCCAAACTATTTTAATCTGCTAATTTCAGTTAATCCAGTTTGCATTCATGTTTGCTCTGATCGCTGAGAGAGAAATCACAGACTCTGGTTCATATACATTTTTTTAAATATTAAATATGTAAATGAGGGCGTTGAAAGGGACGAACAAGTATGCGATTAATTCCACGATTGGGAAGGATGTAGAAGGAAAAGTGCCTAAATTTGAGTCGCGCACAGATTCATATATCGGAAAAAAATTTGTGCCGAACCATCTTCTGGATTTCGGAAATATTCAGTAGAAGATCTACGAACTTCTTAGTACATGAGGCCCCAGAATTTAGAAATGGATCCTGAAAGAAACTGGCAGCCAGTGAAGAGTTTGAAGGAGAAATGTGAGTTCTTCTACTAGAGCAGCCAGTGAAGAGTTTGAAGGAGAAATGTGAGTTTTTCTACTAGAGCGGCCAGTGAAGAGTTTGAAGGAGAAATGTGAGTTCTTCTACTAGAGCAGCCAGTGAAGAGTTTGAAGGAGAAATGTGAGTTCTTCTACTAGAGCAGCCAGTGAAGAGTTTGAAGGAGAAATGTGAGTTCTTCTACTAGAGCGGCTCAGAATTCTGGCTGCAGAGTTTTGTATGAACTGCAGGCGAAACACATCCTTCTTGTTTAGACACAAAACAAACTGTTACAATAGTGTAAACGACACAAACACATGGATTATAAGATCCAGATCATGTTGTGTCATCATTTTTCCTAAATTTAGAGAATTTTCTCAGTCTAACTAACCATCACTCGTGCTGCTGATATCCTCGTATCAACCTCTCCTTGTTTTATGACCTTGAATAATGATCTCCCGCTGAGATCTGAAGCTTCTGTCATCTTGAAAACTCCTGCAATGTTTCACACCCAAGAGTGGATCTGATAAAAACATATTGATCGTTAGTCACGATGATGCAACTTCTGATACAAACTCGACACGTTGCCCGAGGATTTTTACAAGATACAAAACCGTGAAAAATATTTAAAATAAAAAATAAAAATCAAAGCCTATGTCATTAAGTTTTAAATATGTTATTGTCACTTTAACAAGCTGGCATGAAATTAAAATAGTTGAGTGCTGTTTCTCAAATCACATACTTCTCTTAGTATACTGGTTAGTATCATCAGGATAGTGTACGTACTAACTAGTAACTAATCCTCCACAGATAGTATGTCTCAAACATACTTCTCTTAGTATACTGGTTAGTATCATCAGGATAGTGTACGTACTAACTAGTAACTAATCCTCCACAGATAGTATGTCTCAAACATACTTCTCTTAGTATACTAGAAGTTAGTATCATCAGGATAGTGTACGTACTAACTAGTAACTAATCCTCCACAGATAGTATGTCTCAAACATACTTCTCTTAGTATACTAGAAGTTAGTATGCATCAGGATAGTGTACGTACTAACTAGTAACTAATCCTCCACAGATAGTATGTCTCAAACATACTTCTCTTAGTATACTAGAAGTTAGTATGCATCAGGATAGTGTACGTACTAACTAGTAACTAATCCTCCACAGATAGTATGTCTCAAATATACTTCTCTTAGTATACTAGAAGTTAGTATGCATCAGGATAGTGTACGTACTAACTAGTAACTAATCCTCCACAGATAGTATGTCTCAAATATACTTCTCTTAGTATACTAGAAGTTAGTATGCATCAGGATAGTGTACGTACTAACTAGTAACTAATCCTCCACAGATAGTATGTCTCAAACATACTTCTCTTAGTATACTAGAAGTTAGTATCATCAGGATAGTGTACGTACTAACTAGTAACTAATCCTCCACAGATAGTATGTCTCAAACATACTTCTCTTAGTATACTAGAAGTTAGTATCATCAAGATAGTGTAAGTACTAACTAGTAACTAATCCTCCACAGATAGTATGTCTCAAACATACTTCTCTTAGTATACTAGAAGTTAGTATCATCAGGATAGTGTACGTACTAACTAGTAACTAATCCTCCACAGATAGTATGTCTCAAATATACTTCTCTTAGTATACTAGAAGTTAGTATCATCAGGATAGTGTACGTACTAACTAGTAACTAATCCTCCACAGATAGTATGTCTCAAATCAAACTCTGCTGCTACACACTAACAGGAAATGACACGACAGCTTCTTCTTCTACTACTATTTAGGGATGATTTCAACCAGCTGTAGGGTTTGGTTTCAAGAAATATGACAAATATTGACTAAATATTTACGCCACATCAGCAGCATATATATGTGAAGTAACTTCTTTTTACAACGTCACTAAGATGGAGTCATTTAGTGTAGAAAGTGTCCATCGATCCATACTCAGTTTTGTGTGTGTTTTAGTGACAATTTAGTGCGTATGGAGCACTTAATTTCACATACTTAGAATTAAGATGCACTTATGCCCTAAAAATACCAAGTTTAAGTACACAAGTATGTGATTTGAGACACAGCTCTGGTGTTATTTTTTACTTAATCCCGGCAGATTCTGAAACATGAGTTGAAAACTGAGACTTTTAAAAGTTTGTAAAGTTAAGTTGATTTGATTTAGTGTAAAACCTTTCATGGAGTGAGACAAATAAAACATATTCCAGTTCAAAGGTAGATTTAAAACACGATGCTTCATGAAGCTTCATCATTCAGGAAATATGTCCAAGAGAAGTGTCAACAGGTTGGACAGGTTGATCAGGAGGGCTGGTTCTGTGGTTGAGGCTGGACTCACTGGTGACAGTTGCTGAGAGGAGATCATTGAACGAACTACTGTCCATCATGGATGATGACAGTCATCCTCTGAACACTGTCATCAGTGAGCAGAGAAGCAGATGAAGCACGAATGCTCCTACCCAGGTGCAACACTAATAGACTCAGGGACTCATTCATCCCTCGGGCTATTAAGTTGTACAATTCTGAGTTCGGGGCAGGAGTGGAGTGAAAGTATCTGGATGTTCTGTTCTATGTTAGTCTTTGTATCTTTGTCTTTGTTGTTTTTCTTTGACCTATGATCTTTATCTTTAGAATTAGATTGTGTCATCTTGTTCTTCCTCTTTATGTTCTTCTTCTTATTTTAATTTTTATGTATAATTTTTTATTGTTTATGAAAAACTGCTGGCTACTGGAAAAAAAAAAAATCAATAAAGTTTTACCTTACCTTACCTTACCTTATCAACAAATAACTTTAGCAACACCGTCATTTGTTCTTTTTTGAGATTTTTCTTTTTTGACTCACAAAAATCACCTTATTTTTTATTTCCCACTTCACATTCAAAGATGTTATTGAAAAATATTTTGGCCGCAGAACGTGTCGTGAACTAAATCAACCGCACAAAAGGAACATGAACGTCGAGTTGTGATGTCGACTCCGGATGAAAACTCTGATGTCGAGACAGGAAGTCAGACGACCATCTCGACTCGTCAGGAGCAACTTAATTGCAGCATCCAGGTGCAAACAGCATGTAATCTTGTTTGTCGCCCACGCGTTCATTTTCCGATCACTTGTGATTTGCCGGTGGAAGGAGGCGAGAGCAGGGTGACCGTGATGCAGATGCTGGAACCACATTTGATGAATCCACCAGAGATCTTCAGCGAAGAACAATAAAGCCAAGAAATGTTCAACCTTGTGATTCACGTCCTCGTTCTTTTGTCTTCAGGATTCCTTTCACGTTGGAAGAAAAGACCTTCAGCGGTACGAATAAGATGTGCGAGAGATGTTTTAGGCAGGAGTTTTTAAAATAAAATAAAAATATATATAAAAATATTAAAAATATATATTTCTTGGCTTCCTGCAAATTGAGAAGTGAGAAATTTAAAAAAAACTGAGAAATATTCCTACAAAGTCCTACAAACTAATAATAATGTGGTGGCCTAGATTTTAAAAAAAAGGAGATTAAATTGTAATATCCGACCAAAGCTATAGATTATACAGCAGCGAACGCCATCTAGTGGGCTCTGAAAGTAAAGACACTGCTTTATGAAGCTTCATCGACACAATCACCACCACACAGAGGATCAGAACAGGGTTAAAAACAGACGTATTATTTAAGAAGCTGTGAACTTTAATTAGACATGTGTTTGTATATACAACCTTGACAAAACGAAAAAATATATTTATGAGAATGAAGTTAATTAAAAATCCAGATCATGCGGTGACATCATTTTCCTAAGTTTAGAGATTTAGAGTCCACTAGAGCGCTGTCTATAATGTACAGCAAGGGTCACCGAAACTTTTTTCCCTTGAGGGCCACATTACTTTTCCCTTCGCTGATGAGGGCCGAGGTCTGTTTGTAAAAGAAGAAAATGTGACCATTGCGAAGGAGGTTAAACTTTTTTCCAGAAAGCCACATGTAACCAAATAATCCTTTACATTTTCTTCACCTAAAATAGTCAGTAAATTAATAATTACACTATCAAGTAAATCAACAATAACCAAATACCAACTCTGGATTCTTCACAGAAAAAAAAAATCAGAAAATATAATTTCGATCCATAAATCGTTCAAATCTTTCAAACTAACTAACTAACTAACTAACAAAAAACATATAGGCTTGAATTTTGATTTAACTGTAAATGATCATTTAATTATTTAAAAATGGGCGATGTCCTTTTGAACAAAAAATTAATTCACTTTATTTTGTACGCACTGTACCAAAATGCATCTCTGTTATTTTTCAGGGGGCGGGGCCAAATGTGGAGGCCCGGCCTTGACATGATGTATTCAATTCAATTCAATTCAATTTTATTTAAAGTGTCTTATCATAACAAAGTTATCTCAAGACACTATACAGTTGAAATAAGACTACAGTTGATTAAGGAAAAATAGATCCCAGCAATTCAACAAAGAGCAAGAAACAAAACTGTACAGTGAGCAATGGCGAGGAAAAACTTCCTTTTAGAAGGCAGAAACCTCGAGCGGAACCAGACTCATTGTTGACGGCCTGCCGCTTTGACCGGCTGGGAGGAAGGATGGGGGGGTAGACAGATGGATAAGGAGAGGAGTGAGGGAGGATATAGTGAGAGAAAAGAGGAGAGTATTCATGCCTTGTTTAGAGCAAAGATTATGGTAAACGTTCTTCGAAGATGTCAGTTTTCAATCAACCTCTGTAAGATCGGCCTGAACATCAGGGGTTATTACGGTTCAATGACCTGCTTTCATGGCGGAGCACAGAATAGGGAAATGAAAAGCATTAGTGAAGCATGTTTGGAAGGACGTCCTGGCATCGATCGCACCATCAAGTACCAATTAGATTCATTTGAAAACGGTGGAGAGATGGAAAGTAAAAATGACAACAACTGCTCTACTGAACATAATTGAAATAACATGAATTGATTGAACTTGAAAGAGTGAGATATTTGAACTTGTTACGTTTCCCGTTCATTTGTTTATTCCTGCTCGCTGTTCATCCTTTCAACGCTGGACCCGATCCACTGCACCAGCGCTTTTAATCTGATGTTTTTCTCCGTTCTCCACTCCTTGACAATTACTCCCTGACTTCTGGTTCACTTACCGATCCGCTCCGGCTTCTGGCTCTGAATCTTTAACCACACATATGTGGCGCTTCAGCAGAGGCTCGTCGCGCCGACGATGCATTATTTAAAGGAGTTCTCGCTTCATTCATTCCGACAGGGACGACCGGAGAGCGAGGCTCAGTACTGTAGTACACGTGGAAGCCCTGGGACGTTGGCTGCTGTATTGTCGGGTCCTCTTGGGTCCAGTTGTCTCTCCTCAGGCTAATATGTTACTTTGGTCTCGATGGGGACGTCGTGGCGTCGGCAGCCGGAGACGATTAAATCCACGTGATTATGTCAAGATGTTCACCTTGGAAACAACAAAGAAAATGCATTTTTCCTACGACAAACAAACGTTTTTTTTTCCTCTAATTGACAAACTCAATACAAAGGTGGGAAAAGATCATCGGAAATCAACTCTCATCATAGAATGTTTAATTATCTCTACGAGGAATTGCATCTCCTTGTTCTAACCTTTGCTTCCACTTTGAAGAGCGTCCATGGAAGTCCTTTCTGAAAATGAGGTCAGTGCTTTTCAGCGAGTGAAAATATGAATAACAGATAAGTCCACTCTCCCATTACACCCAGAAAAAAGTCCCAAACTTTCCCACTCTCAGATTAAATTCCTTAACTTTGGTCACAGACTTAATGGTGCCGATCATTATCTCTTCCATATTGCAAAGTAAAGTCTGGGGCTGCTGGGAGAAAAAAAAAAATGTTTTGCATAAACAGGCTCATAAATAATGAATTATTCTTATTACTGGTATCACTTGTAAGTTAAGAGCCGAATATTGTTTCTTTCTTCCGACGGTGCGTCGTAGTTTTCTCTGCTCTCGGCTCTGGACTGATCACGAACCCATGAGCAACAACTCGAACAAAAATCTGATCACGAAAGTGAGTCGGAAAAACAAAAGATCAATCCGGAGGAAGACACTACGGTACAATGAAGCCGTTCCGTGGTCACGAGTCGGCAATTCAATGGAGTTGGAAGCAGAACACGAGACCTTGAAGTCTCATTTAGGATAAAGACACAAAGGAAAACATTCATTCATTCATTTGCTACCGTTTTATCAGGTGGACTGGAGTCTATCCCAGTATCATAGGGCGAGAGGCAGGGGACACCCTGGACAGGATAACAGTCTGTCTCAGGACACACAAAGACAGACAAGCATTCACACACACACTCATACCTACAGACAATTTCCACAAGTTTTCAATCAACCTCTGTATATTTTTAGACTGTGGGAGGAAACCGGAGTGTCCGGAGTAAACCCAAGAACACACAAACTCCACACAGAAAGGTCACAAATGGAATCTACAGATGGAAAGTAGCATTGTGCTAAATCTGGTGCAGCCATCTTTTTAATGTAACTGCACTTTGTCCTTTTAAAATAAAATATATATAAAAAAAATAACCTAAAAAAAACTGCGCTAACCTCTGCACCACCGTGAAGGAAAAGAAATGATGCAAAATTAGGGTGGCAGTGAGATAATCTGGTGTGGATTGCGGGGTTAGGGCAGAGGTGAACGTCTGAACGACAGGCATGAAAAGAGTGAGTTGCTATGGATGTGATTTAAGAGAAAACATCAATGAAACTGAAGAGAATTCAAGCCCAAGGTTCTACACGAAAGTGTGCGACGCCTTCTTATAGCTTCGATGAAGGCAAAGAGAGCCGGCGTGAAACACAATCTTTACACTGAATTACACAGTTTGGGGAACATTTACAAAACCAAGATTTTTACATTTTCCTTAACACAATAAACACAAGTATACGTTCAAGAATATAAACCTCTGCAGAGCAATAGTTGCATCACCTTTGGAACAATGAATTCATTATCTTATATCTTATGTTAAATATCATCTAACATGAGACTAAACTCACATGTAGTGAATGTTCTTCAAGACGCAGTAACTTCTCATCATGACCATGTTTTACACTTTATTACTTTATAAAGTTGCTCTGAAATCTGGACGAACAAGAGGTTACGAGAGTCCATTATGACGTAATAATGGCTTCACTCCTCCTCCAGCTTTAATCACGCTTTGTTTATACAATGAGTCCCCTGGAGGTGGAAACTATTGATGACGCGTGGTGACAAACCTTCATGCTTGACAATCACAGCTGGTGTGGATGTGGTTATGGTCAACAAGATTTCATCTCCAGAAAGTGTTTTCAGTGGGCGGAGCTTAAGATCATTTTCTAATGTCAATATTTCAATGAAAAGAGAGTTTTGTACAAACACACACTGATGATACAATAGAGTCACACATCACAACAACACACACACACTGATGATACAATAGAGTCACACATCACAACAACACACACACTGATGATACAATAGAGTCACACATCACAACAACACACACACTGATGATACAATAGAGTCACACATCACAACAACACACACACTGATGATACAATAGAGTAACACATCACAACAACACACACACACTGATGATACAATAGAGTCACACATCACAACAACACACACACACTGATGATACAATAGAGTCACACATCACAACAACACACACACTGATGATACAATAGAGTAACACATCACAACAACACACACACACTGATGATACAATAGAGTCACACATCACAACAACACACACACTGATGATACAATAGAGTCACACATCACAACAACACACACACACTGATGATACAATAGAGTCACACATCACAACAACACACACACACTGATGATACAATAGAGTTTCACATCACAACAACACACACACTGAGGATACAATAGAGTCACACATCACAACAACACACACACACTGATGATACAATAGAACCACACATCACAAGAACACACACACACACACTGATGATACAATAGAGTCACACATCACAACAAAACACACACTGATGATACAATAGAGTCACACATCACAACAACACACACACTGATGATACAATAAAGTGACACATCACAACAACACACACACTGATGATACAATAGAGTCACACATCACAACAACACACACACACTGATGATACAATAAAGTGACACATCACAACAACACACACACACTGATGATACAATAGAGTCACACATCACAACAACACACACACTGATGATACAATAGAGTCACACATCACAACAACACACACACTGATGATACAATAAAGTGACACATCACAACAACACACACACACTGATGATACAATAGAGTGACACATCACAACACACACACACTGATGATACAATAGAGTCACACATCACAACAACACACACACTGATGATACAATAGAGTCACACATCACAGCAACACACCCACTGATGATACAATAGAGTCACACATCACAACAATACACACACACACAACATTAGAACCCTGATAACTCAATTTAAGGAGTAAGAAAAAACTTCACAACGAAACATCAGCTTGAATCAGTTCCTGAAAAATAGTTTCCAAACATAAGAACCCAAAGGACATTTTTGTAAAACATTTTTTATTGACAAACTGAATACAAAGTAAAAAGTAGGAAATGTTATTGGAAATCGTTTCAACTTATTTATTTATCTTGAAATTCATTTCCTTGTTCATACTGTCCCTGGAACACCTCTGTAGACTTCACTGAAGAAGTCTATGGTCTTGGAGACACTGAAGTCACTGCTTTACAGAACATGTTACTGATGACACAGTGTTGGGAAAACATCCAAAAGTACAATTTTCCTCAGAACAACGAATAAAGCGGCAAGAAAACAGAAAACTGCACAAGAAAATATATATAAATAATAATAGAAAATAATCTGGATACAGTTCTTGACACATAGTTAGGGATCACGTGAACCCCAAAGCCATGTCAGTCTGGTGGATCAGCAGAGATTTGACCCAGAGGAGGCATGAAAAGTGTGGTCGAATACAGAGAAAGTGAGGAAGAAAACGAGGGAAAAATAAATCAAGCAAGAATCCTGCGGTTAACTATCACAACGACAAAGAATCTTCCTCCTTCATGGCTGAAACCAAAAAACATTTAATTTAGGAGTAAACTGAGTAAAGGTTTGCTCTTTACATTCAATATTTGAATTATTGTGAAGAAGTTGAATCACCTTCTTTTTCTGAATCTCCTGCAACTTGATTAATATTATTGGATAAATAGTTTCATCTTAAGGTAAGGTAAGGTAAGGTAAAACTTTATTGATCCCTCAGGAGGTCTCTTTCGGGATATTGTTTTTTTCCAGTAGCCAGCAATTTTTCATAAACAATAAAAAATAATACATAAAAAATAAAATAAGAAGAAGAACATAAAGAGGAAGAACAAGATGATACAATCTAATTCTAAAGATAAAGAAAAACAACAAAGACAAAGGATACAAAGAC